>NW_027448948.1:0-112793 GCF_030867145.1 Opisthocomus hoazin
CCAAGGTTTTAAAAATAAGAGGGGCTGTCATATGGGAGAGACCGGGTCAGGGAACATCTGCACAGGGTCAATCTGCCCCTCCTTACTTCTAACCTTGCACCTTGAATTTCTCCCCTCCCACCCTCGTATGGCTATTGCAGTAGCATGTACTTTAGAATCCGTGCACATTCAGCTCCGTTTTGAATAAGTCAGCCTAGAAAGATGGGCAATCAGGAAAACACATCCCCCGTTCCCTCCAGTAGTACTTCACATGCAGCCACCCACAGACTTCGTCAAGTAGGAAACAACTTTTATGATACTGTTTCATCTTCATAACAGACATTGTCATGGAACCAGCTTCTTCAGATGTGAACATTAAAAGAGGAGGAGTCAGGAAAACACACCTTTCGTGTCTTCCAGTAACTGTTCATGGACTTACTCAAACAGTCACAACTTTTGCACTGTCAGTTCAAGGACTTCCTATAGATGTCTTCACTTCTCTGTATGAAGCAGCAAGACACATCTATGCACACACTACACTTCAGAGAAGAAATATCGAGGTTCTAAAAACAGATCAGCAACTGTCCTCCAGAAGAGAGTGGGTCAGCAAACAGCGTGTGACACACTAGAGGCATGATAAAATCACAAAGTGCTGCTGGAACATGCCTTGCTAAAAAGGTTGTCCCCAACTTTCCTATAGGTTGTCTTTATGTACTGGAAGTCCACACTAAGACCTGCCTGCAGACTTCTCCAGGCTGAGCAACACCAATTCTCTCAGCCTGTCCTCATAGGAGAGGTGCTCCAGATTTAAAATAATTTTTGTGGCCCTCCTCCGGACCTGCTCCAACAGTTGCGTGTCCTTCTTCTGCGGAGGGGTTCAGAGCTGGACGCAGTACTCCATGTGAGGTCTCACGCGGCAAAGCACAGGAGAGCAGAGCGGCAGAATCCCCTCCCTCAACCTGCTGGCCTCGCTTATTTGATGCAGCCCAGGATACGGCTGGCAATCTGGGCTGCAAGCGCACATCGTTGGCTTATGTCCAGCTTTTCATCCACCAGTACCCTCAAGTGCTTTGCAGCAAGGCTGCTCTCAATCCAGTCATCTCACAGTCTGTATTGAAACTGGAGATTGTCCTGACCCAGGTGCAGGACCTTGCACTTGGCCTCATGAGGTTCACACAGGCCCACCTCTCCAGCTCATCCTGAGCTCTTAGGATGACATCCCATCCTTCCGGTGTGTCAGCTGCAGCACTCACCTCGGTATCATCAGGAAACTCGCTAAGGGTGCACTGGATATTGCTATGTCATTGATGAAAATATTAAACTGCACTGGTCCCAGTACAGACACCTGAGGGACACCACTTGCCACCAATTACTTGGGAAGAGGAAGCTCACATGGCATGACAATATAGATGGGCTGAGAACAGGGAAAGGAGAACACATGTCTCTTGTGCCCTTCAACAACTCTGCAAACAGCTCCCACGACCCTTCTCTCTAACTCTGCACAAATTACATGGTGTTCTTTGACTGTCCCAGTTGGCAAGCATATGTCATCGCACGGTCAGCTGCCCAGACCTTTTCTCTTCAACAAGCACCACCATCACACCATGGACTTCACATAGATTGTCTTACATCTCCGTGGGAAGAAGGAAGATGCATTTCTCTGCGCAGTGCACTTCAGAGAAGAAACACCAAGGTTCTAAAGGTAAAAGAGGATCTGTCCTCCAGGAGAGACTGGGTCAGGGAGTATCTGCAAAGGGTCAGTCTCCCTCTCCTTACATCTCACATTGCACCTTCATTTTCTTCCCTCCTACCTTCCTATGCTTCTCAGCATAGCATGTATTTTAGAGTCAAGGCACATCCATCTCTGTTTTGAATAAGTCAGCCTTAAGAGACAGGGAATCAGGAGAACACATCTCCCATTTCCTTCACTAGCCCTCCACGTGCAGCCACACACAGACTTTGCCAAATACTCAACAACTTATCCAGGTTTTATCCATCTTCATAATTGGCACACAGACATCGACACAGGACCAGCTCTTGCCAGCCCGTTCCTCCCACCACTGCACAAACATCAAAGCACAGATGCATACAAAGGCAGTTCGGTGCTCACCATGTTATCATGGAGAATCAGAAAGGCTGAGAAAAGTAGAAACCACCAGCAGCTACGTTATACACAGGGACATTAACGTTCCTTTTATGATCAAGCTGAAACAAAAGTGCTGTTCCGAAGACACCTGACCCTGCAAATCACGCAAGCTTCCATTTAATAATAATCCAATACATCCCTACAGAAGAGCTAACAGTGATAAGGAGAAAAGATGTGCAAAAATTTCCAACAGACAACTTTTCCTTACCATGGAAAATATTTGACTTCTGACCACATGTGTGGGACAAGGAAGAGCCTTTTTTCCAGTCACATTTGAAGGAAACAATCTATGAAATTATTTGGCACATAGGGTAGGTACATATTTCAGGTATTTAGTAGGAAATGCATAAACAGTTGGCTCGTCCCAAAGCTCCCCTTATGGTGCTTGGCATAACTACATGATTAAGTTGTTAGTTAACATTGATAACAACCTGCAAACACACAGGAAGAACATCCCAAGTCTCCCAATACAGCTGGAGTAACAAGTGTTCTAGCCCTACTTGTTTGGGAAGATGAAACTCACATTGCATGATACTACAGATGGGTGTGGAACAGGGAAAGGTGATACCATACATCTTCCGTCCTTCAAGAGTCCCTCATGAACAGCTCTCAGGACTCTCCTCTCCAACCCTTCAGCCTGCATGATTTTCTTTGACCCTCATAATCAACTTGTATCGTGTTCTTCAACCCTCATAATTTACAAGCACGCATCACCACAGGGCCAATAGCTGAGATCATTTCTCTTCAACATGCACCACCACCACACCACGGACTTCACATACATTTCTTTATAACTCCATATCAAGAAGGAAGACACTTATCTCTGCTCACTAGTCTTGTGGGAAGAAATATTGAAGGAACAAAATTAAAAGGGGAGAACTCCTCCAGGAGAAATTGGCTCAGGGAACGTGTGCAGAGGGGGACTATTCCCCCTTCTTCATCTCTCCCCGCACCTCCCACTTCTCCTGTCCTGCCCTCCTATGGCTCTTGTCATAGCATGTATTTTCAAGGCAAGGCACATCCAGCTCCCTTTTAAGTAAGTCAGCCTAAAGAGACGTGGAATCAGGAAAACACAGGTCCCGTTTCCTTCACAGACGTTGTCAAATAGTCAACAGCTTTTATAATACTCTTCATAACACACTTCATAACAGGCAGGCAGACACCATCATGCGACCACCTCATGTCCAGCCCATTCCTACACCCGCTGCACAAAAATCAAACCACGGACGGATACGAAGATATTTTGTTGCGCAACACGTTATCATGGAGAAACAGAAAGGCAGTGAGAAGTAGAAACGACTGGCATCTAAGTTGCACACGGGGCCATTAATATTCCGTTTCTGATCCTACTCAAACAAATCTGCTGTCGGGAAGACAACAGACCCTGCTAATCACGTAAACTTCCATTTGATAATAAAGCAATACATCTGCTCAGAAAAGCTAATAGTGACAAGGAAGACCGGTATTACGCATGTCGGGGTAAAACAAGTAACGACCTGGCACATAAAAAACCACCATCAGAACAAGAGGTATGAGCACAGGGAGTCTCTGCACATGAAGCTAAGCCTTGCCTTCCCTGCAAAGACACATCGTATCAACAGCTTAACTAGCAGATTAACAAATAATTAACAACAATAAAGCAGTGTAATATTATTCATTAATTCTATTCCTGAAGTCCCAAAAGATGGTTCAGTCAATGATGAATGACCAGTAATGGAGGAAAAAAGGCAGGCCACTTCCAAGACAGTCTTACTTTCTTTTAAAATGTTTTTCATCTGTCTTTTAGTAAATATACTCCAGTTTGAAGTCTAGGCCTGTGCACTAATTGACAATTACAGGTCTATCAAATCCAAAGGTTAAGTCACGAAGCCAAGCAGTGGAAAAAAACTCAATGGGATATCAGGGGAAATTTTCATCATGTAATACGAATCCATTCATAGAACTTGGAGTGTCATTAAGTGGGAACGAATAGTTCCTTTGTTGAAGGCCATTTCCAAGTAACCTGGGACTTCAGAGATACTGCTTTTTGGCCTACGAGTTTGCCCAATTCTACTAGCGTTTGAGAGGAGATGCACGGGGTGATAACGAAATTGTAAGAAATTCTAAGAACTGGGTACTAGTGATGCCCGAGCAAGCCGAGCAAGAAGTACTTCAACAATTGCAAGGAAGTGCCAGAGGAAAAACTAGAGGCTGAAAGTTCCTTGTGCGGTTACACATGCAACGGAACGTTCCAAACTTAGAGAAAGCTGAGTATGATGAGCTCTGCACAGCGGGTATAGAACACGGCACATAAAACACACACAGCAGACCCAGAACGCGTTCAGGAGGTGACATACACGAGCTGGCCATCATCATAAAACACAAACTTCAAGACTGTAAACCGTGCTCTTTTAAACGCCTGTGGCTACTCTTAAGAATGCTAAGCACCGCATACACGAAAGCAGGTTGAAAAAAACTAACGTACCTGGAAGGAAGCTTGGTCACAATTGTCGGCACTGTGATCTCCCGTAGGGACGAGATCACCCGAAGCCTGAGCGGGCGGCCGGGCCGGGAGGGTGTCGCAGCAGCTGCCGCCCGACAAGCGGAGCTGGCTCTTGCGCGAGTCGGCGGTGAGCGACACCTCGTGCGAGTAGGAGTGCAGGAAGGCGCGGACGCCGTCGATGCCCACGAACTGCGAGGCCGGGACGCCGCGCAAGGCTCCGCTGCCGGCCGCCGGCAGCTGCGAGCGGCGCCAGCGCCGCAGGCGCAGCGCCAGCAGCAGCAGCAGGAAGGCGAGGAAGAGGCAGGACACGGCCGCCACGGCCAGCACCAGCCACCGCGTCAGGCCGCCGGCCGGCTCGCCCGGCGCTGCCGCCGCGCTGCCCAGCTCCGACAGCAGCTCGGCCACGCTCTCGGCCAGCACCACCGTCAGCGTGGCAGTGGCCGACAGCGCCGGCCGCCCGTGGTCCTTCACCACCACCACCAGGCTCTGCCGCGCCGCGTCGTGGGCCAGCGGCACGCGCGCCGTGCGCACCTCGCCGCTGTGCAGCCCCACGCGGAACAGCCCCGGCTCCGTCGCCTTGGCCAGCTCGTACGACAGCCACGCGTTCTGCCCCGCGTCCGCGTCCACCGCCACCACCTTGGCCACCAGCGCCCCGGGCTCCGCCGAGCGCGCCGCCAGCTCCACGCCCGCCCAGCCCCAGCCCCAGCCCGAGCCCGAGCCCTGCGCCGGCGGCGGGTACAGCACCTGCGGCGCGTTGTCGTTCTCGTCCACGATCACGAGCCGCACCGACACGTTGCTGCTCAGCGCCGGCGCGCCGCCGTCCTCCGCCCGCACCCACAGCCCCACCTCGCGCACCTCCTCGTAGTCGAACGAGCGCAGCGCGTACAGCGCGCCCGTCTCCGCCTGCACCGACACGTACGACGAGAGCGGCGCGCCCCGCACCCGCCCCTCCCACAGCCGGTACCGCACGCGCGCGTTCTGCCCCCAGTCCGCGTCCGCCGCCCGCACCGTCAGCACCAGCGCGCCCGCCGCGTTGTTCTCGGGCAGCCGGGCGCTGTAGCTCGCCTCCGCGAACACCGGCGCGTTGTCGTTCACGTCCAGCACCCGCAGCGCCAGCACCGCGCTGCTCCACAGCGCCGGCGACCCGCCGTCCGCCGCCCGCACCGTCACGTTGTACTCCGACACCTCCTCCCGGTCCAGCTCCCTCGCCGTCACCACGCTGTAGTAGCTGCCCTGCGAGCTCCGCAGGCGGAACGGGACGCCCCCGTCCAACGAGCACCGCACCTCGCCGTTCGCCCCCGAGTCCCGGTCCTGCACGTGCAGCAGGGCCACCACCGTCCCCGACGGGGCGTCCTCCGAGATCTCCTTCAGCGCAGACCGCACCGAAATCTCGGGCGCGTTGTCGTTGATGTCTGTGACGGTGATCGTGACTTTAGCAGTGTTGAAAAGCTCTCCTCCGTCCCTTGCCTGCACCTCCAGTTCGTAGGAGTCAGCTTCCTCGAAGTCAAGGCTCCGCACCAGGGTGATCAATCCCATTTCAGAGTCCAGATGGAATATCTCCAATGCGATTTCCGTCGCTTTCTTCAAGGAGTATTTCACGTGCCCGTATAGTCCCTCGTCGGCGTCGGTGGCCGTGAGGGTGACGAGGACGGAGCCCACGGGCACGTCCTCCGGCACACGCACCGTGTACTCCGCCTGGCTGAACACGGGCGCGTTGTCGTTCGCGTCCAGCACCGCCACGCGGATCCGCGCCGTGCCCGTCCGTGACGGCTCGCCGCCGTCACGCGCTCTCAGCACCAGCTCGTGAAACGCCGCCTCCTCCCGGTCCAGCGCCTTCGCCAGCACCAGCTCGGGACGCCGATCGCCGCCGGGGCCCGCCTGCACGGCCAGCGAGAAGTGCTCGTCGCCGCTCAGCTCGTAGCTCTGCAGCGAATTCGGTCCCACGTCCGGGTCGTGAGCCTCGGCCAGAGGAAACCGGGACCCCGTCGCTGTCGTCTCGCCCATTCTCTCCTTCAGCTCAACTTCCTTGAAGGTGGGTGCGTTGTCGTTAATGTCCTTGATTTCCACTTCTATTTCGTGAAACTTCATTTCCCCCTCCACTATCACCTCACAGCGCAGAACGCATTTCTCCAGCAGCCGGCACAGCTGCTCTCTGTCTATCCTCTCCGCCGTCACTAAATGTCCCGTCTTCCCGTGCAGAGCGAAATACTGCGTCCTACCTTCGGACACAACGCGGACGCCGCGATCGCGGAGCGCCGGCAGCTGCAGCCCCAGGTCCTTGGCCACGTCGCCCACGAACGAGCCCTTCGGCATCTCCTCGGGAACCGAGTAGCGCAGCTGCCCCCACGCCGCCTCCCACGCCGCCACCAGGACGCACCACAGCAGGGCTCGCTCCCGCCGGCCCCGCCGCCTCTCCGCCGCGCACATCGCCGCCGCGGCCCCGCCGGCCCCGCAACACCACCGGCAGCAGCTCCCCGCCAGCGCCCGGCGAGACGGCTCCGGGTGCGGCTCCGGCTCCCGCTGTCGCTCCGGCCCCGGCCCCGGCTCGCCGCTGCCGGCCCCTCCGCCTCGCTGCAGCCCGGCTCCGCACCGCGGGGACGCTCGCACACCGCCCGACCGCCGAGCCAGCCAGCCAGCGAGCGAGCCGGGCCGCAGCGGGCGGGGCTGCCTGCAGCGCTCCGGCCTTCCTCTCGCTCCTCCTCGGTCAACAGCGGCGCCCGCAGCCTCCTCCCGGCACTGCAGGCACCGAGCGCTGCCGAGAGCTGCCCGCCCTGCCTTGCCCACGCACAGCTCGCGCCCACGCCACACTCGCCACGGAGACCTCGGTACCGGCCTGGCGTTCGTTTACTCCAGCCGAGGTCTTCCTGCGATATATTTAAAGTTAAATGTGACCTGCGTTTCAATTTAAAGCTCTTCTTTTATCCCGGCGATATATGTAAAGTTAAAGGTGTTGATACCCATCAGTGTCCTGCAGCTTATTACGAATTGCACAGCAGGTTTTAGCTGTCGTGCTTCAATGACTTTTCCCTCGCCTTTTCTCAAAATCAACACAGAGTTATGCAGCAAGGGAACCTCTCAGCAGCAGTCGAAACGCTGAGTTCCCGACTCCAGCAGTACAGGGGCTGCCCTTCACTCTTCACTTTGTTACTATTCGTCTGCACATCGGAGGCTGCCCCGAATCAGCCTCCATTTCTCCAGCAATCACTTCGGAGTTTCTTCTTCACCCTTACACGCTACAGGCCCTGCTTACAGGTAGGGCTTCGCGCTCCATTCTAGCGTAACGCAGCAATGGGCAGTGATGCACATGCACTCTCTGTTTAGGGAAACTTTACAAAAATAACCCAACTAGCATATAGTGCACCCTTAGCATTAAGCGCTGCCTACTAGAACAAAGCTCAAATACGGGGGTGGGGTGCGGTGGGGGGTGTGTGGGGGAAATAGAAAGAAGAGAGAAGTTGAGAAAAAGTGATTTTGGTTTTTAGGTTCCGTGCTATGCCTGTTTAGAAAAGACAGATGAGGAACGGTAAAAAAGAGGGAATCAGCACCCAGGATGGAACACATTATCAGACATCACTGCACAAAGCAAACAAAGAAATACAGCTCCCCAAAAACTAACCCATCCCACTAATGCTGCCATTTCTGCAGCAGCCTTCCACCAAATGATGGCAGGGCACGGGGCAGGGCACTAATGTTCGTAAGGGAGGAACTGATGCCTGAGTAAGCGAGTCTCAATGGATCCCTGAAAGCCAGAGGAAAAGGACTTAAGCCCCGCTTGGCCTCCTTCCCTTCCCCGACCCCCATTGCTGTTGCAGCTGAGAAAGGAGGGAGAAGGTGCCGGTGATATCAAACAAGTTAAAAAGAGGACAGCAAGAGAACAAAAGGAACTGATAAGGACTAGCACGGTAGCCTTAAAGAGACACACATGTAATTAAAAGGTACTTAAATGGGTGTAAAACAAAACAAAACCACTGATCAAAGGAAAACTACTTGAACTGTGAGTGAACTATCCTAATTAGCATACTAAAAAAACCGCCCTCGAGTAGTGAAAGTCCGCTGCCAAAAAAAGCCCTTTCTCCATAGAACATGTGCAGCAAATAGGAAGGATACTGGGACTTTAAGTAGAAACAAGAGATATAAGGACCAAAGGGAAAGAGGGTGATTTAGCATAACTGGAAAAGTATTGGTAACTATTGCTTGAAACGTGTGAATATTTACCGCCTGTTAGCCAAAGTGTGCTAGCTTTGTGAAGTTACAACCTCGCACATATCTTTGCGCAGAGTGAAATGAAACTCCAAACGTTCATCAGAGCAAACCCTTGAAGTTAAACGCTATCCATCAGGACAAACTTTGTTTACTCAAATCATGCAAAACAAGGAATAGGAAAAGAAGACAGGCTCTGAAATATAAAGCACGGTTTAGTTTTTTTTGGATTTGTTGTTGTTGTTTTTCTTGGATTTTTTTCTCCGAATTCCCATTCTACGCCTTCAGCTCTGTAGAAAACACAGATCTGGAATATTAGAAAACAACCACCTAGGACTGAACAAAAAATGAGAAATAGTTGCACAGAGAACAACAAGCGTTCACCGACCCAGTCCTGTAGAATTACCGGATCTCATCTTAGTCAGGAAGGATCCGCCTGCACCGTTACTAACATTTCATACAAATTTCGGAGTCAAAACTTCCCAGCTCAACCCGAACCTGTGACCGCCGATGAACCAAGAAGCGCCTACTGCCTGCTCTGAGTGGAAGGGGCTTACCCCCTTCCTTCTATCATTCGTTCACGGACACACGGACCAGCACTTCCCACCCACACCACTCACTGGGGAAACTCAGGAGACAGAGGACGGAGTTCTAGAAAGCTCCAAGGATCCCATTCTACACAGTGAAGACATGCGGTCACCTTTACTAACGCACATCATTTTGGACAGGACAGAGTTTGCAGGCAATTTTCTTGCCTTGTCGACTGATGCCTTGTGCTGATAGCGATGTATGTAACGTAAATATATTTTTTCTTATTTTAGCATGTAGAATACTGTTAGTCTTAGCCCATTAGTCGAAAAGCATAATGCGTTTATCAACACGCATTGCTGTAGCCGTTGTTCTTGAATGACTTGTATAAAGATAGCAAAAGAAAAGAGGCTGTACTGAGACACAAAACGTAACAATCAGACACACACCCCACACACACAACACACACACACACTCTCACACACACACCCACCCCTGCACAGCCACAGCTATCACGGTGCTTAAATCAATTGTCAGGCACTTTGCCTTTAATACTTCACTTCATACGAAACAAGGTCTAAATGAAGTACTCCACCACCACTGACTGAGACGAGACATTGAAAGGCAATAGAAGGTGGGGTTAATCCACTGGACACGAATCCTCTAAGCCCGTTCAGCTCCTGAGGAGGTGGGGCTGCTCAGGCACCTGCCGTGGAAAGGACAGGGTTTCCAGACAATTTCCTTCCCTTGTCGACGTCCAGCATCAGCAGAGCTCGTTACACCGAAGAGGTTCACCACGCTTGGGCCATTTCATCCAGCACAAGATGAACGGCAAGAGCCTCTCCGCCGAGCCGACACGGCTGACAGCGGATCAGGCAGCACGTGCCGTTTCGCACTGCCTGCTGCCGAAAAAGAAACGTTACGGATTAATTCATCCGTCCCTGGGAACACAGGTCGGCACTAGCCGCCAAAGCAGACACAGGAGGCGCAACAGCCCAGCACCGCCAGCCCGAGGTTAGGAAAGGCGCCGAGAGAAGGACCGCGCGGGCTTACCGACCTGCGGTGCGTCGGGGTGGGTGGGCGGCTCTCCCGGGCCGGGGCTGCTGCTCGGGCTCGGCTTCGCGCAGGGCTCCCCGCCGAGCAGCTCCTCCGCGGGCAGGCTGGGCAGCGGCGGCGGCAGCCAAGCGCCGTCGGCCACGGCGCGGCCCGGCGCCACGCACAGGTTGTAGGAGTAGGGCAAGGTGCCCTCGCAGAAGTCGGCCGGGAAGGCGGCGCCGGCCACCGAGAAGCGCTGCGCGCCCAGGCAGCGCAGGACGGCGGGCGGCCCGGCCCGGCGCATCCGCGCCAGCACGGCCAGCGCCACGCTCAGCAGGAACAGGGCGGAGAGGAGCGCCAGCGCCAGCACCAGGTAGAACTGCAGCTCCGCCGGCGAGTCGGCGCCCGCCGCCCGCTCGCTCAGCTCCGGCAGCGCCTCCTGCAAGCTCTCGGCCAGCACCACGTGCAGCGTGGCCGTGGCCGACAGCGCCGGCTGCCCGTGGTCCTTCACCACGGCCACCAGCCGCTGCTTCGCCGCGTCCCTCTCCGACACGGCCCGCGCCGTGCGCACCTCGCCGCTGTGCAGCCCCACGCGGAACAGCGCCGGCTCCGCCGCCTGCACCAGCTCGTACGACAGCCACGCGTTGCGCCCCGCGTCCGCGTCCACCGCCACCACCTTGGCCACCAGGTACCCGGCCTCGGCCGACCGCGGCACCACCTCGAACGCCGCCGGCACCGACTCCGCCCCCGCCGCCCCCGCCGCCGGCCACAGCACCCGCGGCGCGTTGTCGTTGCGGTCCAGCACGAAGACGCGCACCGTCGCCGTCGAGCTCCGCGCCGGCGACCCGCCGTCCTGCGCCCGCACCGCCACCGCGAACTCGCGGCACTGC
The DNA here is from genome assembly GCF_030867145.1 of Opisthocomus hoazin. Lineage (NCBI taxonomy): Eukaryota > Metazoa > Chordata > Aves > Opisthocomiformes > Opisthocomidae > Opisthocomus > Opisthocomus hoazin. The sequence goes on from NW_027448948.1 coordinate 11,261, forward strand.
TCGTAGTCGAACGAGCGCTGCGCGTACACCGCGCCGCTCCGCGCCTCCACCGACACGTACGGCGCCGCGCCCGCGCTGCCGCCCGCCAGCCAGTAGCTCACGCGCCCGTTGGCGCCCGCGTCCGCGTCCCGCGCGCGCACGCGCACCACCGGCGCGCCCGCCGCGTTGTTCTCCGCCACGTAGGCCCTGTAGGCGGCTTCCTCGAACACCGGCGCGTTGTCGTTCACGTCCGACACCTCCAGCACCAGCGCCGTGCGGCTCGACAGCGCCGGGCTGCCCCGGTCCCTGGCCACCACCGTCACCCGGTGCTCGGCCGCCTGCTCCCGGTCCAGCGCGCTCGCCGTCACCACCTTGTACGAGCCGCCCGGCGACGACACGATCGACAGCGGCGCCTCGCCCAACAGCTCGCACGACACCTGCCCGTTCTCCCCGGAGTCCGGGTCGTTCACGTGCAGGAGGGCCACCACGGTGCCGGCTGGCGCGTCCTCGGCCACCGGGCTCGACACCGACAACATCGTGATTTCGGGCGCGTTGTCGTTCTCGTCGGTGATGTCTATCTGCACCTTGCAGTGAGCCGTCAGCCTGCCGCCGTCCCTCGCCTCCAGGCCGAAGCTGTATTTGTTCTTCTCCTCGAAATCGAGGGGCCGCACCGTCCTCACCTCGCCGCTGTCGCTGCCGACGCTGAACAACGCGCGGACGCCGTCCGGGACGTTGCCGAACGAGTACGAGACCTGCCCGTTGGTGCCCGCGTCCGCGTCCGTGGCTCGCACCCGCAACACCAGCGACCCCGCCGGCAGATTCTCCCGCACTCGCGCCACGTAGACGCTTTTACTGAACACGGGCGCGTTGTCGTTGGCGTCCGTCACGTTGACGCGAACCTGCACAGTCCCGGACCTCACCGGCTCCCCGCCATCCATCGCCGTCAGCACCAGCTGGAAGGAGCTCTGCTTCTCCCGGTCCAGAGCTCGCTCCAGCACTAATTCCGGCTGCTTGCTTCCATCGGGGCTTTCCTTCACAGCCAGAGTGAAGGACGGGTTGCTGCTGAGCTGGTAAGTCAGCAGCGAGTTGCTGCCCACGTCTGCGTCTCGAGCCATCTCCAGAGGAAAATGAGCACCGGGCGTAGTCAACTCTGTGATCTCGAGGTCGAGAGCAGCCTTGCTGAAGGTCGGTGAATTGTCGTTGACGTCCTGGATGGCCACCTCGACGTGGAAAACGTTGAGCGGGTTCTGCAGCAGCGCCTCGAAGCTGACGGAGCAGGACACCGACTCGCCGCACATCTCCTCCCGGTCCAGCCTCTCGCTCACGTACAGGTTCCCGCTCTCCTCGCTCACCGTGAAGTATTTCAGCTGCCTTTTAGCGGCAGACGCCACCCGCAGCTTGCGTGTCGGCAGCTCCGCCGGGCTCAGCCCCAGGTCCCGCGCCAGCGGCCCCACCAGCGAGCCTCGGCCCAGCTCCTCGGCGATGGCGTAGCGGATCCGCTCCGGCGCCGCCCGGCAGCACAAGCCCAGCACCAACGCGGCCAGCAGCGCTCGCCCGCCTGCTCGCCGCCGGCTCTGCCTCTGCCTGCCCGCCATTGTCGCCAGCGCTCGCCGCGCTCCTCGCTCCCGCCGCTGCCCTCCCTCCCTTCCAGCCGCTCTCCGCAACGAGCGCAGCGGCCGCCGCCTCGGACGCTGCTGCTCCCCGCGCCGCGCCGCCGCTCGCCTCTGCTGCCCGCGCCGCTGCCGCTCTGGCCGGCGCCGGGCGAGCGAGCAGCCTGCGGGGCAGGACGCGGCTGCGGCTGCGGCTTGGGCTCCAGCGCCGCTCCGCGTCGGCCAACAGCGGCACCCGGAGGCGCCGCGACGCCACCGCAGCCGGTGATGGTCGCGCTCGCGGGGGCCCGGCCTTTTCACCGGGGTTCGGTGCCGGCACTCGGCTTCGGGATCTCTCTTTTATTAGAATGAACCATTTCAGAGACACGACCTTAGCTCTTAGCAGCAACGTTCCTCATTTTAAGGCCATCAGCAGTCTCGTACTGAAAGGATTTTACCTGCAGTAGATGTTTAAAGTACCAGTGAATATTGCAAGTAGTCAGAAGGATATCTTCATGACAGAGCCATAAGTAAGGGAACTCAGCTGCTCTTAATAAAATGGGGACGCAATTCTAAGAGCAAGAACCTTGGAACTATACAAGCAAGTGTCTTGATGCGTCTCCAAAGGCATTTAAAGCTGCGCTATTCTGTCAGGCAATTTTAGGTCATCTCCTTGAGTGATAAGGTGTATCTGGAGTCAATATTCCTGGCAGAGCAATAAATAAAAGGACTCAGCTGCTCCTCATAAAATCAAGGTGGAATTATGAGAGCAAGACACCATATTATACCTACAGAAGACTTTCAGAGCTTGTTAGCACCCTGTTGGTTATTGTCGACTCTGCTCTTCTTACCTGGGAGTAATACCAAGAAGGAAAGATTCATGTTGAAGTAATCATTTAGTAATCAGAAACAGAATGAAGGGAAAGTCATTGCAATCCTTTCATGTCAGGCATATAAAGGCTTTCCATCTTCCCAGTATTTCTTTCTTTTGCTCATAGAAGTCACTGACCTTTGTCTCACAGATGATGCTTCTTGTAGGGAGAAGTACAATCAATGCTAAGATCACAGAATAACCTTTTTTAGTTTGTTGCTGATTCAAAACAGTTCCTTCTTTTGTGTCTCCGTACTCATTCCCACTGTCTTTGTCATTGATGAAGATATTGTTGAGATATATTAAATACAACTGGTCCAAGTACGGACCCTTGGGGGACACCACACATTACTGGTTTCCACTTCGACATTGAGGCATTGACTAGAACTCCCTGGATGTGGCCATCCAGCCAGTTCCTTATCCATCTTAGAGTCCATATCTCTCCAAAGAGTGCCTAGCACGTTTTGGGTGACTGCGTGGGAGACACCCTGCACGTGTTCTCCCACTGACCCCTAGTCTGTTCCTGACATTATCGACGGTGGGAGAGGCCTTGGCACTAGGTCTGATATTAAATTACCACCCAGCCAGATGGAGCACACAAGCCTCTCTATTCTTCCTTCAAGGCCAGTCTCTCACTGATCTTTCACTGACTTCTCACCACGGGTTATCTGACAAGCAAGAACATTGCTTCCAGCTGAATTTTAGACGTGCTGGCAGACACACACAGGCCCACTTTTACCTTTCTCCAACAAGCAAGACAAGAATTTAACTACCATTCACATGGAACAGCAGGCAATAGGAAAGCAAACTGATGAACTCACAGCACGTGTCTTCTCTCTACCAGCACCTCCTCATACACAGCACCCCCAAGGCTCTGAAAGTCTTTGCAGGTTGCATGGTTCTTGTTAATCTTCCAAATTAGCAGACAGACTCCACCCAAAGAATAGTTGCACAGACAACTTCTCCTTACAGTAGATAATTTTTGACTTCTCAGCATATGTATGTGACAAGTAAGGGCATTTCTGCCAGCAGATACAAAGACTCACTTTCAGATCATAGCAATGAGGAAGGCAAGAAGTTAACACATGCAGAAAGACAGGGATCACAACATACTCATCTAGATACCAGCACTTAGAGAAGATAAATAACCCAGTTATTTAGTAGGGAGCGAATAGGCAGTTGGCAAAGTCTTTGTCTTGACAGCTGAACACCTTCAAGGGATGGATGGAAACTGCTCCCCCAGCCCAACAACTATGAGAAATCTTTTACTGTTTTAAACTTTACCAGCCACAATGAGGCCCTGGACCAAGAAAAACTCATAGATGTAAGAATGAGAAACCTGCAGAAGTGAAGGAATCATAGCTTAACATTTCAGATTATGTCAACAGTGGGATGTATGCAAGAAGGGTATCTAGGTGGTAGTAAATTCACAGGAGGCTCAAAGAGATGCTCGCAACAAAGACCATAGCCACAGCTCCTCAAGGTAAATTCTTTGGAAAGCAAAAATCTGAAAACACATGGAACCACAACTATGGGCCTCATATAACAACGACAATAAAATGAACTTGTGCATGTATCTTTCAGAAATTTCCAACTATAACACAGCAAATTCCTGCCTCTGCATTGTACAGACAGGATTCCTCACCGGACCCGAACATCACCCAACAGGCAAACTCACTGTGCAGAAAGACATAAAATGTCTATCAGAAATGTAGTGCACACCACTCTTCTCCTTACAGAGAACAAGAGTCACAACAGGGAAGCATGCAAAGAGATTTCTCTGTCCATACTACTGAAATAAAGAAACAGAAAATGTTCTCGAGTGCATAAGCAAAATACAGATCCAATAAAGAATCAGGCGTCAGAGTATCACCTCAGAGGGACCATCGTTCTACTTCAGCACACTGGGCAACCTGGAAGACAATTCATCTGTTGACAGATTAAATCTGAATGTAAAGTGTATGCCTATGCTCACGAACTACCTTTCATGGGAAATATCATACCACAGGAAAGCAAAGTGATGAACCCACCACTTGGCCAGTTGGAATCTGAGCACTGTGATGTCCAAAACTGAGACTCCATCACCCTCAGTTTATGTAGACCACCACAGAAGCCTGGGAATTACCAGAACACATGCCTTGTCTCCCTCTGTGCCTCCTCACACACGGCACCCCAAAGACTATCCTCAAAATCTTCACAGAGAGCATCGTTGTCATTGACCTTCCAAATGTGCAAATATACTCCATTAAAAGAAATGTTGCACAGATAATTTCTTCTTATCATAGAAAATACTTGACTTCCACCATCTGTATGTGACAAGCAAGAGCTTTCTTCCAGTAACACAGTAAGGAAACATGTCTGTGAATGTCTTTCTCTTTACAGCTGCAAATATGAACGACATGTATGTGACATTCAGACAAATAATAAAATTATAGAATCATAGATTGGAAAGATCATCAAGTCCAACCATTCGCCCAACAACACCATGCCAACTAAACCATATCCCGAAATGCCACATCTACATGTTTTATAAACACCTCGAGGGATGGTGACTGAACCTCCTCCCTGGGCAGCGTATTCCAATGTCTGACCACTCTTTCAGTAAAGAAATTTTTCCTAATATCTCATCTAAACCTCCCCTGACGCAACTTGAGGCCATTGCCTCTTGTCCTATCGCTAGTTACCTGGCAGAAGAGACAAACACCTATCTCACTACCACCTCATTTCAGGTAGTCGTAAAGAGCAATCTGGTCCCCCCTCAGCCTCCTCTTCTCCAGACTAAACAGCCCCAGTTCCCTCAGCCGCTCCTCCTAAGACTTCTTCTCCAGACCCCTCACCAGCCTCGTTGCCCTTCTCTGGTCACGCTCCAGCACCTCAATGTCTTTCTTGTAGTGAGGGGCCCAAAACTGGACGGAGTACTCGAGGTGTGGCCTCAGCACTGCCGAGTACAGTGGCACGATCACCTCCCTACTTCTGCTGGCTGCACTGTTCCTGATACAAGCCAGGATGCCGTTGCCCTTCTTGGCCACTTGGGCACACTGCTGGCTCATATTCAGTCGGTTGTTGACCAGCACCCCAAGTTCCTTTTTTTACTGGGCAGCTTTCCAGCTACTCCTCCCCAAGCCTGTAGTGTTGCATGGGGTTGTTGTGACCCAAGTGCAGGACCCACCATTTGGCCTTGTTGAAACTCATACCGTTGGCCTCGGCCCATCGATACAGCCTGTCCAGATCCCTCTGCAGAGCCTTCCTATCATCAAGCAGATTGACACTCCCGCCCAACTTGGTGTCATCTGCAAACTTACTGAGGGAACACTCAATCTCCCCATCCAGATTGTTGCTGAAGATGTTAAACAAGACCAGAACCAAAACTGAGCCCTGGGGGACACCACTCATCACCAGCTGCCAGCTGGATTGAACTCCATTCACTACCACTCTCTGCGCTCAGCCGTTCAGCCAGTTCTTTATCCAGCAAACAGTACACCCATGCAAAACATGAGCAGCTAGTTTCTCCAGGAAGATACTGTGGGGAACAGTGTCCAAGGCCTTACTAAAGTCCAGGTAGATGACACCTGCAGACTTTCCCTCGTCCACTAAGTGAGTCACTCGGTCATAGAAGGAGATCAGGTTGGTGAAGAAGGACCTGCCTTTCATGAACCCATGCTCGCTGGGTCTGATCCCCTGGTTGTCCTTCACATGCCCGGTGAGTGCACTCAGGATGAATCGCTCCATAGTCTTCCCTGGCACCGAGGTCAGGCTGACAGGCCTGTACTTCCCAGGATAGTCCTTCTGGCCGTTCTTGTAGATGGGTATTACACTGGTGATTCTCCAGTCATCTAGGACCTCCCCTGTTAGCCAGGAATGCTGATAGAAGATGGGGATTGGCTTGGCCAGATCCTCTGTCAGTTGCTTCAGCACTCTTGGGTGAATCCCATCTAGCCCCATACACTTCTCAGTGTCCAGCTGGCACAGCAGGTCATTAACTGCTTCCTCCTGGATTATGGGAGGTTTATTCTGCTCTTCTTCCCTATCTTCCAGCACTGGGGGCTGACTTAAAGACTGAGGCAAAGAAGGCATTAAGGACCTCAGCCTTTTCCTCATCCTTGCTGGCAATATTCCCCCTCACATCCAGTAAGTGTTGGAGACTCTCCTTGGCCCTCTTTTTGTTGATGTATTTGGAAAAACACTTTTTGTTGTCCTTTACAACAGTGGCCAGCCTGAGTTTTACCTGGGTTTTTGCCTTTCTAATTTCCTCTCTGCATGACCTAACGAGACCCCTGGACTCCTCTTGAGTCACCTGCCCTTTCTTCCATAGGTGGTAGACCCTCCTCTTTTTTCTGAGACCCAGCAAGAGCTGCCTTTTCAGCCAGGCCAGTCGTCTTCCCCACTGGTTCGTCTTGCGGCACATGGAGACCGTGTGCTCCTGTGCCTTTAAGACTCCCTCCTTGAAGAATGTCCAGCCTGCCTGGACCCCTTTGCCCTTCAGCACTCTGTCCCAAGGGACTCTCTCAACCAGCGTCCTGAACAGGCCAAAGTCTGCCCTCCAAAAGTCCATGGTGGTGGTTTTGCTGGCCCCCCTCTTAAGTTCACCTCAAACCGAGAACCCTATCATTTCATCTTCACTAAGCCCAAGACAGCCTCCGCCCAACACATTTCCCACCAGTCCTTCTCTGTTAGTAAACAGCAGGTCTAGCGAGGCATCTCCCCTGGTAGGCTCACTTACCAGCTGTGTCAGGAATTTATATTCCGCACACTTCAGGAACCTCCTAGACTGTTCCCTTTCTGCTGTGTTAAAGTCCTCCACGAGAACAAAGGCTAGCAATTATGAGACTTCTGCCAGCCTCTTGTAGACAACTTCATCTACCTCTTCATCCTGGTTGGATGGTCTATAGCAGACACCTAGCAAGATGTCTGCCTTGTTGGCTTTCCCCCTCATCTTTACCCATAAGCTTTCAACCTTGTCATCACAATCGTCGAGCTCTATACAGTCGAAGCAGTCCCTAACATACAGTGCTGCACCACTGCCTCTCCTTCCTTGCCTGTCGCTTCTGAAGAGCTTATAGCCATCCATCGCAGCACTCCAGTCATGAGAGTCATCCTACCATATTTCTGTGATGGTCATCAAATCATAGCTGTGTGCTCTACAATGGCTTCCAGATCCTCCTCTTTATTGCCCATGCTACATGCTTAGGTGTAGATGCACTTGAGCTGGGCTGTCGGTCTCACCCCTGACACTGGCATGCCATGCCTGCGCTCATCTCTAGTGAGCTGGGTGATGTCCCGTTCCGCCTTCGAACCTAGTTTAAAGCCCTCTCAATGAGCCCTGCCAGCTCATGGGCAAGAATCCTTTCTTCTCTTGGAGACAGCTGGAATCCATCTGTTGCCAGCAGGCCCAGTGCCATGTAAACCTCCCCATAATCAAAGAAACCAAAATTCCACCGATGGCACCAGTCTCTGAGCCACCTGTTAATCAGGTGAGTTTTCCTGCCCCTTTCAGTGCTCTTCCCTGCCACTGATGGGATTGAAGAAAACACCACCTGTGCCCCTGATCCTTCAACCAGCAACCCCAGTGACCTGAAGTCCCTTTTGATGGCCTTGGGACTTCTCTCCGCAATCTCTTCACCGCCAACCTGCATTACCAACAGCGGGTAATAATCAGTGAGCCACCCCAGACCAGGGAACTTCCTAGCAGTATCCCTAACCTGGGCCACAGGGAGGCAGTAGACTTCCCAGTGGGATGGGTCTGGTTGGCATATTGAGCCCTCTGTTCCCTTCAGAAGGGAGGCACCTATGAAATTACCCTCCTTTTTTTTCTTAGCTGGGGCAGTCATAATATGTGGGGCTGACTGACTCATCCTAGGCAACCCCCTGGATGGACCTTTGCCACATCCTCATTTAGCTGGTCCTCACATTCCAGAGCCCCATATCTGTTGCTGAAGGGCAACTAGGGAGGTGAGGGATGCCGGGAGAAGACTCGCTGGCTTCCCCGAGCAGAGACCCATTTCCATTCCCCCCTGTCTCTTAGGTCCCCTCTTTCTACTTGGTGGCAAGAGGGTAGGGAGTCCTCTGCTTCTTGTGGAGCCGCCTCTTGCTGCCTTGACCTCAGGGATGGCAGGGTGCAGCTCCACCAGTCAATCTCCCTCTCACATTCCCTAATGTTCTTTAACCTCTGCTCTTCCTCTTTCATCTCTGCCACCAGGCTGAGCAGATCATTTACCTGATCTCACCGAACACACCTGTTGTCTCTGCTGTCCTCCAGTACAAGCACCAGGCTCAGGCACTCCCTGCAGCCAGAGGCCTGTAACAGATGTGATCTTCAACACATTACCAGACACAAAAGCCCAGCTTTAGCTCACCACAACATTCAAGGCAAGAATTTAACACATGCAGAGAGGAAGGGATCACAAAGTAGTATTCTAGATTATGGCTTGCAGGGAAGGTACATATTTCAGGTGTTTAGTAGGGAATGAATACACAGCTGTCTCTTCCCAAAGCTCATTTATCTCATTTGTCAGAAGTACATAATTAAGCTGTTAGTTAAGAATTAACGACAACAGGCAAACACACAGGAAGAACCTCCCAGGTCTTCCAACACAGCTCGACTAACATGTTCTAGTGAAACTTGCTTGAAGATGAAACTCACGATTTTGCGTGATTCTACAAACTAGCATGAATGGGGAAAGGGGAAAAAGTGTCTCTTCTGTCCTTCAACAGCCCCTCATGAATAGCGCCCAGGACTTGACACTCTAAGACTACACAACCTACATGGTATTCTTCAACCCTTGTAATTTACAAGCACTTATCATCTCAGGGCCAGCTGCCCAGACCATTTCTCTTCAACAAGCACCACCTTCACATCACGGACTTCATATCTTAGGTTATCTGTACATTCCCCATGAGAAGAAGGCAGACACATTTCCCTGCTCACTACACTTCAGAGAAGAAACACCAAGGTTTTAAAAATAAGAGGGGCTGTCATATGGGAGAGACCGGGTCAGGGAACATCTGCACAAGGTCAGTCTGCCCCTCCTTACTTCTATCCTTGCACCTTGAATTTCTTCCCTCCCACCCTCGTATGGCTCATGCCATAGCATGTATTTTAGAATCCGTGCACATTCAGCTCCGTTTTGAACAAGTCAGCCTAAAAAGTTGGGCAATCAGGAAAACACATCCCCCGTTCCCTCCAGTACTACTTCACATGCAGCCACCCACAGACTTCGTCAAGTAGGAAACAACTTTTATGATACTCTTTCATCTTCATAACAGACATTGTCATGGAACCAGCTTCTTCAGATGTGAACATTAAAAGAGGAGGAGTCAGGAAAACACACCTTTCGTGTCTTCCAGTAACTGTTCATGGACTTACTCAAACAGTCACAACTTTTGCACTGTCAGTTCACGGACTTTCTACAGATGTCTTCACTTCTCTGTATGAAGCAGCAAGACACATCTATGCACACACTACACTTCAGAGAAGAAATATCGAGGTTCTAAAAACAGAACAGCAACTGTCCTCCAGAAGGGACTGGGTCAGCAAACAGCGTGTGACACACTAGAGGCATGATAAAATCACAAAGTGCTGCTGGAACATGCCTTGCTAAAAAGGTTGTCCCCAACTTTCCTGTAGGCTGTCTTTATGTACTGGAAGTCCACACTAAGGCCTGCCTGCAGTCTTCTCTTCTCCAGGCTGAACAACACCAATTCTCCCAGCCTGTCCTCATAGGAGAGGTGCTCCAGATTTAAAATAATTTTTGTGGCCCTCCTCCGGACCTGCTCCAACAGTTGCGTGTCCTTCTTCTGCGGAGGGGTTCAGAGCTGGACGCAGTACTCCATGTGAGGTCTCACGCGGCAAAGCACAGGAGAGCAGAGCGGCAGAATCCCCTCCCTCAACCTGCTGGCCTCGCTTATTTGATGCAGCCCAGGATACGGCTGGCAATCTGGGCTGCAAGCGCACATCGTTGGCTCATGTCCAGCTTTTCATCCACCAGTACCCCCAAGTGCTTTGCAGCAAGGCTGCTCTCAATCCAGTCATCTCACAGTCTGTATTGAAACTGGAGATTGTCCTGACCCAGGTGCAGGACCTTGCACTTGGCCTCATGAGGTTCACACAGGCCCACCTCTCCAGCTCATCCTGAGCTCTTAGGATGACATCCCATCCTTCCGGTGTGTCAGCTGCAGCACTCACCTCGGTATCATCAGGAAACTCGCTAAGGGTGCACTGGATATTGCTATGTCATTGATGAAAATATTAAACTGCACTGGTCCCAGTACAGACACCTGCGGGATACCACTTGTCACCAATTCCTTGGGAAGAGGAAGCTCACATGGCATGACAATATAGATGGGCTCTGAACAGGGAAAGGAGAACACATCTCTTGTGCCCTTCAACAACTCTGCAAACAGCTCCCACGACCCTTCTCTCTAACTCTGCACAACTTACATGGTGTTCTTTGACTGTCCCAGTTGGCAAGCACATGTCATCACAGGGCCGGCTGCCCAGACCTTTTCTCTTCAATAAGCACAACCATCACACCATGGACTTCACATAGATTGTCTTACATCTCCGTGGGAAGAAGGAAGATGCATTTCTCTGCGCAGTGCACTTCAGAGAAGAAACACTAAGGTTCTAAAGGTAAAAGAGGATCTGTCCTCCAGGAGAGACTGGGTCAGGGAGTATCTGCAAAGGGTCAGTCTCCCTCTCCTTACAGCTCACATTGCACCTTAATTTTCTTCCCTCCTACCTTCCTATGCTTCTCAGCATAGCATGTATTTTAGAGTCAAGGCGCATCCATCTCTGTTTTCCATAAGTCAGCCTTAAGAGACAGGGAATCAGGAGAACACATCTCCCATTTCCTTCACTAGCCCTCCACATGCAGCCACACACAGACTTTGCCAAATACTCAACAACTTATCCAGGTTTTATCCATCTTCATAATTGGCACACAGACATCGACACAGGACCAGCTCTTGCCAGCCCGTTCCTCCCACCACTGCACAAACATCAAAGCACAGATGCATACAAAGGCATTTCGGTGCTCACCATGTTGTCATGGAGAATCAGAAAGGCTGAGAAAAGTAGAAACCACCAGCAGCTACGTTATACACAGGGACATTAACGTTCCTTTTATGATCAAGCTGAAACAAAAGTGCTGTTCCGAAGACACCTGACCCTGCGAATCACGCAAGCTTCCATTTAATAATAATCCAATACATCCCTACAGAAGAGCTAACAGTGATAAGGAGAAAAGATGTGCAAAAATTTCCAACAGACAACTTTTCCTTACCATGGAAAATATTTGACTTCTGACCACATGTGTGGGACAAGGAAGAGCCTTTTTTCCAGTCACATTTGAAGGAAACAATCTATGAAATTATTTGGCACATAGGGTAGGTACATATTTCAGGTATTTAGTAGGAAATGCATAAACAGTTGGCTCGTCCCAAAGCTCCCCTTGTGGTGCTTGGCATAACTGCATGATTAAGTTCTTAGTTAACATTGATAACAACCTGCAAACACACAGGAAGAACATCCCAAGTCTCCCAATACAGCTGGAGTAACAAGTGTTCTAGCCCTACTTGTTTGGGAAGATGAAACTCACATTGCATGATACTACGGATGGGTGTGGAACAGGGAAAGGTGATACCTTACATCTTCCGTCCTTCAAGAGTCCCTCATGAACAGCTCTCAGGACTCTCCTCTCCAACCCTTCACAGCCTGCATGATTTTCTTTGACCCTCATAATCAACTTGTATCGTGTTCTTCAACCCTCGTAATTTACAATCACGCATCACCACAGTGCCAATAGCTGAGATCATTTCTCTTCAACATGCACCACCACCGCACCACGGACTTCACATACATTTCTTTATAACTCCATATCAAGAAGGAAGACACTTATCTCTGCTCACTAGTCTTGTGGGAAGAAATATTAAAGGAACAAAATTAAAAGGGGAGAACTCCTCCAGGAGAAATTGGCTCAGGGAACGTGTGCAGAGGGGGACTATTCCCCTCCTTCATCTCTCCCCGCACCTCCCACTTCTCCTGTCCTGCCCTCCTATGGCTCTTGTCATAGCATGTATTTTCAAGGCAAGGCACATCCAGCTCCCTTTTAAGTAAGTCAGCCTAAAGAGACGTGGAATCAGGAAAACACAGGTCCCGTTTCCTTCACAGACGTTGTCAAATAGTCAACAGCTTTTATAATACTCTTCATAACACACTTCATAACAGGCAGGCAGACACCATCATGCGACAATCTCATGTCCAGCCCATTCCTACACCCGCTGCACAAAAATCAAACCACGGACGGATACGAAGATATTTTGTTGCGCAACACGTTATCATGGAGAAACAGAAAGGCAGTGAGAAGTAGAAAAGACTGGTATTTAAGTTGCACACGGGGCCATTAATATTCCGTTTCTGATCCTACTCAAACAAATCTGCTGTCGGGAAGACAACAGACCCTGCTAATCACGTAAACTTCCATTTGATAATAAAGCAATACATCTGCTCAGAAAAGCTAATAGTGACAAGGAAGACCGGTATTACGCATGTCGGGGTAAAACAAGAAACGACCTGGCACATAAAAAACCACCATCAGAACAAGAAGTATGAGCACAGGGAGTCTCTGCACATGAAGCTAAGCTTCACCTTCCCTGCAAAGACACAGCGTATCAACAGCTTAAATAGAAGATTAACAAATAATTAACAACAATAAAGCAGTGTAATATTATTCATTAATTCTATTCCTGAAGTCCCAAAAGATGGTTCAGTCAATGATGAATGACCAGTAATGGAGGAAAAAAGGCAGGCCACTTCCAAGACAGTCTTACTTTTTTTTAAAATGTTTTTCATCTGTCTTTCAGTAAATATACTCCAGTTTGAAGTCTAGGCCTGTGCACTAATTGACAACTACAGGTCTATCAAATCCAAAGGTTAAGTCACGAAGCCAAGCAGTGGAAAAAAACTCAATGGGATATCAGGGGAAATTTTCATCATGTAATACGAATCCATTCATAGAAATTGGAGTGTCATTAAGTGGGAACGAATAGTTCCTTTGTTGAAGGCCATTTCCAAGTAACCTGGGACTTCAGAGATATTGCCTTTTGGGCTACAAATTTGCCCAATTCTACTAGCGTTTGAGAGGAGATGCACGGGGTGATAACGAAATTGTAAGAAATTCTAAGAACTGGGTACTAGTGATGCCCGAGCAAGCCGAGCAAGAAGTACTTCAACAATTGCAAGGAAGTGCCAGAGGAAAAACTAGAGGCTGAAAGTTCCTTGTGCGGTTACACATGCAACGGAACGTTCCAAACTTAGAGAAAGCTAAGTATGATGAGCTCTGCACAGCGGGTATAGAACACGGCACATAAAACACACACAGCAGACCCAGAACGCGTTCAGGAGGTGACATACACGAGCTGGCCATCATCATAAAATGTGACTTCCAAGAGTGTAAACCGTGCGCTTTTAAACGCCTGTGGCTACTCTTAAGAATGCTAAGCACCGCATACACGAAAGCAGGTTGAAAAAAACTAACGTACCTGGAAGGAAGCTTGGTCACTATTGTCGGCACTGTGATCTCCCGTAGGGACGAGATCACCCGAAGCCTGAGCGGGCGGCCGGGCCGGGAGGGTGTCGCAGCAGCTGCCGCCCGACAAGCGGAGCTGGCTCTTGCACGAGTCGGCGGTGAGCGACACCTCGTGCGAGTAGGAGTGCAGGAAGGCGCGGACGCCGTCGATGCCCACGAAGTGCGAGGCCGGGACGCCGCGCAAGGCTCCGCTGCCCGCCGCCGGCAGCTGCGAGCAGCGCCAGCGCCGCAGGCGCAGCGCCAGCAGCAGCAGCAGGAAGGCGAGGAAGAGGCAGGACACGGCCGCCACGGCCAGCACGAGCCACCGCGTCAGGCCGCCGGCCGGCTCGCCCGGCGCCGCCGCCGCGCTGCCCAGCTCCGACAGCAGCTCGGCCACGCTCTCGGCCAGCACCACCGTCAGCGTGGCCGTGGCCGACAGCGCCGGCCGCCCGTGGTCCTTCACCACCACCACCAGGCTCTGCCGCGCCGCGTCGCGGGCCAGCGGCACGCGCGCCGTGCGCACCTCGCCGCTGTGCAGCCCCACGCGGAACAGCCCCGGCTCCGTCGCCTTGGCCAGCTCGTACGACAGCCACGCGTTCTGCCCCGCGTCCGCGTCCACCGCCACCACCTTGGCCACCAGCGCCCCGGCCTCCGCCGAGCGCGCCGCCAGCTCCACGCCCGCCCAGCCCCAGCCCCAGCCCGAGCCCCATCCCGAGCCCGAGCCCTGCGCCGGCGCCGGCGGCGGGTACAGCACCTGCGGCGCGTTGTCGTTCTCGTCCACGATCACGAGCCGCACCGACACGTTGCTGCTCAGCGCCGGCGCGCCGCCGTCCTCCGCCCGCACCCACAGCCCCACCTCGCGCACCTCCTCGTAGTCGAACGAGCGCAGCGCGTACAGCGCGCCCGTCTCCGCCTGCACCGACACGTACGACGAGAGCGGCGCGCCCCGCACCCGCCCCTCCCACAGCCGGTACCGCACGCGCGCGTTCTGCCCCCAGTCCGCGTCCGCCGCCCGCACCGTCAGCACCAGCGCGCCCGCCGCGTTGTTCTCGGGCAGCCGGGCGCTGTAGCTCGCCTCCGCGAACACCGGCGCGTTGTCGTTCACGTCCAGCACCCGCAGCGCCAGCACCGCGCTGCTCCACAGCGCCGGCGACCCGCCGTCCGCCGCCCGCACCGTCACGTTGTACTCCGACACCTCCTCCCGGTCCAGCTCCCTCGCCGTCACCACGCTGTAGTAGCTGCCCTGCGAGCTCCGCAGGCGGAACGGGACGCCCCCGTCCAACGAGCACCGCACCTCGCCGTTCGCCCCCGAGTCCCGGTCCTGCACGTGCAGCAGGGCCACCACCGTCCCCGACGGGGCGTCCTCCGAGATCTCCTTCAGCGCAGACCGCACCGAAATCTCGGGCGCGTTGTCGTTCATATCTGTGACGGTGATCGTGACTTTGGCCGTGTCGAAAAGACCGCCGCCGTCCCTTGCCTGCACCTCCAGTTCGTAGGAGTCGCCTTCTTCGAAGTCAAGGCTCCGCACCAGCGTGATCGCTCCCGTCTCAGTGTCCAGATGGAAAATCTCCAATGCCATTTCCGTCGCTTTCTTCAAGGAGTATTTCACGTGCCCATATAGTCCCTCGTCGGCGTCGGTGGCCGTGAGGGTGACGAGGACGGAGCCCACGGGCACGTCCTCCGGCACACGCACCGTGTACTCCGCCTGGCTGAACACGGGCGCGTTGTCGTTCGCGTCCAGCACCGCCACGCGGATCCGCGCTGTGCCCGTCCGAGACGGCTCGCCGCCGTCGCTCGCCCTCAGCACCAGCTCGTGAAACGCCGTCTCCTCCCGGTCCAGCGCCTTCGCCAGCACCAGCTCGGGACGCCGATCGCCGCCGGGGCCCGCCTGCACGGCCAGCGAGAAGTGCTCGTCGCCGCTCAGCTCGTAGCTCTGCAGCGAATTCGGTCCCACATCCGGGTCGTGAGCCTCGGCCAGGGGAAACCGCGACCCCGGCGCTGTCGTCTCGCTTATTCTCTCCTCCAGCTCAACTTCCTTGAAGGTGGGCACGTTATCGTTAATGTCCATGATCTCCACTTCTATTTCGTGAAACTTCATTTCGCCCTCCACTATCACCTCACAGCGCAGCACGCATTTCTCCAGCAGCCGGCACAGCTGCTCTCTGTCTATCCTCTCCGCCGTCACTAAATGTCCCGTCTTCCCGTGCAGAGCGAAATACTGCGTCCTACCTTCGGAGACAACGCGGACGCCGCGATCGCGGAGCGCCGGCAGCTGCAGCCCCAGGTCCTTGGCCACGTCGCCCACGAACGAGCCCTTCGGCATCTCCTCGGGAACCGAGTAGCGCAGCTGCCCCCACGCCGCCTCCCACGCCGCCACCAGGACGCACCACAGCAGGGCTCGCTCCCGCCGGCCCCGCCGCCTCCCCGCCGCGCACATCGCCGCCGCGGCCCCGCCGGCACCGCAACACCGCCGGCAGCAGCTTCCCGCCAGCGCCCGGCGAGACGGCTCCGGGTGCGGCTCCGGCTTCCGCTGTCGCTCCGGCTCCGGCCCCGGCTCGCCGCTGCCGGCCCCTCCGCCTCGCTGCAGCCCGGCTCCGCACCGCGGGGACGCTCGCACAGCGCCCGGCCGCCGAGCCAGCCAGCCAGCGAGCGAGCGAGCCGGGCCGCAGCGGGCGGGGCTGCCTGCAGCTCTCCGGCCTTCCTCTCGCTCCTCCTCGGTCAACAGCGGCGCCCGCAGCCTCCTCCCGGCACTGCAGGCACCGAGCGCTGCCGAGCGCTGCCCGCCCTGCCTTGCCCACGCACAGCTCGCGCCCACGCCACACTCGCCACGGAGACCTCGGTTCCTGCCCGGCGCTCATGTCCTGTGCTGCCTTTTCTCCAGCCAAGCTCTTCTTTGATCCCTGAGCTGGTCACGACCAGGAGGAAGAGGGCAGAGGCTTCCCGTTGCCGTGGTGTTTGTACCGCATGGGAAAAGTTAAATCAAATGGTGCCTTACTAGAGTTATACAATGTTGATGGCTATATATGTAAAATAAATATATTTTTTCTTATTTTAGCGTGTAGAATGCTATTAGTCTTAACCCATTAGTCGAAAAGCAGAATGCATGTAACAACACGTATTTCTGTAGCTGTTGTTCTTGAATGTCTCATATAAAGATAGCAAAAGAAAACAGGCTGTTTTGAGACACAAAACGTGACAATGAGACACACGCCCCCCCATACAACACACCCCCCACACACACCCCGCCCCACCCCCCCCCACACAACCAGGGCTTTCACGTTGCTTAATCCAATTGCCAAGCACTTTAATACTTCACTTCATACGGAACAAGGTCTAAATGAAGTACTCCACCACGACTGACTGAGACGAGACATTTCAAGGCAGAAGAAGGTGGGGTCAGCCTTCTGAAACTGGGACACGAATCCTCTAAGCCCGTTCAGCTCCTGAGGAGATGGGGCTGCTCAGGCACCTGCCGTGGACTCGAGGATCATTCTCTCCCACGCACACCGGTGACAGGCTAAAGGCCACTTGATCCCTTCGCACTGATTGTACTACAGCAGCTCAGAAGCCAGGAAGAACCTGCAGTGAACCTGGCCAGAATCATCTGCTCGGCTCCTCACAAACTGCAGGGAAAATGGCTTTGCAAATACAGCACGAAAAATAACATTGACATTTGCCTTGGCTCCCTTGCCTATTCTGTAGCCCATACCAGCAATATCGGGTGTGAGTGCAGCCATGCGACAGAACGGATTTGGTCCAATTTGGATTTGATTTGAGCTTTGAGTTTCTCAGAAATTACAGTGCAAAAGACTGATACTTGTTAGTTAAGTATTCATCTATTTCTTGAATCTTCATGTTGGTAGGACACCTTTTCAACAAACTACTGTAGGGCAGCAGGAGAAGGCAAGTATAGCTGCACACCCTAAACTTTGCAGACCATTTGTGAAAGCGTAAGTGGACTTTATTCTGGAGATGGCCCGAGACGCAAAAGTGGACTTTATTTGAGTGCTTAACCGCTGTCATTTTGAGTATTCCCTTGTTGGTTTAGCTGTGTTCTCAGGATGAGTACAGCCTCTCGTGGTAAAGCCGGCAGACTCAACAACTAGTGCAAAAAGTGGCTAGGAGATCAAAGTCCTTGGTTTAGTATTCCCCTATCAAAGTTATCAACCAGCTCCAATCACCTCGCACCCCTCTTTGGGAAAGGGGGAGAGGAAAAGAAGACAGGCTCTGGAACAGAGAAGGATCCCATTCTACACCTTCACCTGTTTAGGGAACACAGATCAGGAATGGTAAAATAAGGGAAGGAACACCCAGGAAAAGGAAATGGGAAAGAACTGCACAAAGACATCGGATAAGTCATGCCTGTGTGCGATTTATCAGTCCGTTTAATGATTCCATTTCTGCAGCAGCCTTGCTCCAAAACATGACAGAGCACACGGCGGGACAGGGGAACATTCACTGGGGAGGAACAAACTGTAACTTCTCCGTTCATCGAGCCACTCGTACCTTTCCGTGGGAAACAGCATTAATCGACTGTTTTGTATCCAGCTATCAACCACCTCCGAGTATATCGGTTTGGGAAAAAAACGATCAAGAAGGAAAAATCTCCAAGACTAAGCTTCCACCGCATTTTCCCGACTTTCTCACGCACAATCATTAATCTACGGCGTGCACTACTAACTCTTGTCTGAGTTGTACAGCTGAACCTGAGCCTGTGACCTCCGAGGAACCAAGAATTGCCGCCGCTAGCTGCCAGCTGTGAGGGGAAGGCGAGTACCGTATGACAGCTTTTCAACAAAATGCTGGAGGACAGCAGGAGAGGACAAGTACAGCTGCACACCCTCAGGTGTGGGGAAACTGCACATTGAAAAATGTGCAAACGGACTTTAATCAAGAGCCGAAACTGATGTTTTCTAAATCTCCTTGACATTTGATGTGCGTTTTAGGATCTTAGAGGCCTATCCCTGTAAACAGACAGATGTAACAGCTGTTGGAATTATTGCTGAGAGAAGTAATTGTCTATAAAGTATGTCCAAGCACCTCTCCTTGGGAAATGAGAAAGGAGACGAAAGCAGGCTCAGAAGTACAACACGTGACAGAGGGGTTTTTTTACACATGACCTGTGTATGAAAGGATGATCTGGAATGGTAAAAAAGAGGGAACCACCACCCAGCATGGAACACAAAATCAGAAATAACTGCACAAAGAAAACAAAGAAATACAGCTCTGAAAATGTTAACCCATCCCACTAATGCTGCCATTTCTGCAGCAGCCTTCCACCAAGAGATGGCAGGGCACGAGGCAGGGGACTAACGCTCGTTAGGGAGGAACTGATGCCTCAGTAAGCGAGTCTCAATGGATCCCTGAAAGCCAGAGGGAAAGGATTTAAGCCCCGCTTGGCCTCCTCCCCTCGCCCTACCCCCATCGCTGTTGCAGCTGAGTGAGAGGGGAGAAGGTGCCGGTGATATCAAACAAGAGAAGGACAGGAACAGCACAAAAGGAACTGATAAGGACTAGCACGGTAGCCTTAAAGAGCCACACTTGCAATTAAAAGGTACTTAAATGGGTGTAAAACGAAACAAAACTACTGATCAAAGGAAGACTACTTGAGCTGTGAGTGAACTATCCTAATTAGAACGGTTAGAACACGCGCCCTCGAGCAGTGAAAGTACACTCCTCAAACCCCCCCCCCCTTTTTCATGGAACATGCGTAGCATAAAGGCAGGATACTGTGACTACATTCTTGAGTAACTCAGCACCAGGCAGAGAAGCACACGCACTCTCTGTTGGCGGGTCCATTACAGAATAGAAACTCACGCATAAAGCAAACCCTTACAGTTAAACGCTATAGAAACAGGGGAAGCCGGGCTCTGAAACACAAAACGCGATTTGATTTTGGGGTTGGGTATTCTTTTTGAGATCTCATTCAACGTCTTTACTTCTGTGGAAAAGACATTCCTGGAACAGTAAAAATACCACCCAGAATGGAAGAAGAAATGAGAAATAGTTGCCATTTTGCAGCAGCCTTCCCCAAAAAGATGGGAGGGCACACGGCGGAGGAACGATCCCTAACTTCTCCGTTCATGGAGCCTCATGCACATTTGCTTTGGAAGTCGAACACTAAAAAGCATTAAGCAACGGGTTTTCGTTCAGCTGCCAAAGACCAACGCTTTGGGAAAAAGAAATCAGGAACGAAACAACAGCAAGCGTCAACCATGTTTCACCGACCGCGTCCTGTAGAATTAGCGGATCTCTTTGTACACAGGAAGGACCCGCCTGCACTGCTACTAACATTGCAGACAAGTTACGGAGTCAAAACTTCCCAACTCAACGCGAATATGTGACCGCCGATGAACCAAGAAGCGCCTACTGCCTGCTCTGAGTGGAAGGGGCTTACACCGTTCCTTCTTTCATTCCTTCACGGGCACACGGATCAGCACTTCCCACCCACACCACCCACTGGGGAAACTGAGGAGAAAGAGGACGGAGTTCCAGAAAGCTCAAAGGATCCCATTCTGCACAGCGAAGACACGCGGTCACCCTTACTAAAGAGACAATTTTGGACAGGACAGGTTTTGCAAACAACGTTTTTTGCGTTGTCGACGTGCAGCATCAGCAGAGCTCATTACACCCAAGAGGTTCACCACACTTGCGCCATTTCTTCCAGCACAAGCTGAAAGGCGAGAGCCTCTCCGCTGAGCGAGTAAGAGCTGATCAGGCAGCACGTGCCGTTTCGCACTGCCTGCTGCCGAAAAAGAAACGTTAACGGATTAATTCATCCGTCCCTGGGAACACAGGTCGGCACTAGCCGCCAAAGCAGACACAGGAGGCGCAACAGCCCAGCACCGCCAGCCCGAGGTTAGGAAAGGCGCCGAGAGAAGGACCGCGCGGGCTTACCAACCTGCGGTGCGTCGGGGTGGGCGGGCGGCTCTCCCGCGCCGGCGCTGCTGCTCGGGCTCGGCTTCGCGCAGGGCTCCCCGCCGAGCAGCTCCTCCGCGGGCAGGCTGGGCAGCGGCGGCGGCAGCCAAGCGCCGTCGGCCACGGCGCGGCCCGGCGCCACGCACAGGTTGTAGGAGTAGGGCAAGGTGCCCTCGCAGAAGTCGGCCGGGAAGGCGGCGCCGGCCACCGAGAAGCGCTGCGCGCCCAGGCAGCGCAGGACGGCGGGCGGCCCGGCCCGGCGCACCCGCGCCAGCACGGCCAGCGCCACGCTCAGCAGGAACAGGGCCGAGAGGAGCGCCAGCGCCAGCACCAGGTAGAACTGCAGCTCCGCCGGCGAGTCGGCGCCCGCCGCCCGCTCGCTCAGCTCCGGCAGCGCCTCCTGCAAGCTCTCGGCCAGCACCACGTGCAGCGTGGCCGTGGCCGACAGCGCCGGCTGCCCGTGGTCCTTCACCACGGCCACCAGCCGCTGCTTCGCCGCGTCCCTCTCCGACACGGCCCGCGCCGTGCGCACCTCGCCGCTGTGCAGCCCCACGCGGAACAGCGCCGGCTCCGCCGCCTGCACCAGCTCGTACGACAGCCACGCGTTGCGCCCCGCGTCCGCGTCCACCGCCACCACCTTGGCCACCAGGTACCCGGCCTCGGCCGACCGCGGCACCACCTCGAACGCCGCCGGCACCGACTCCGCCCCCGCCGCCCCCGCCGCCGGCCACAGCATCCGCGGCGCGTTGTCGTTGCGGTCCAGCACGAAGACGCGCACCGTCGCCGTCGAGCTCCGCGCCGGCGACCCGCCGTCCTGCGCCCGCACCGCCACCGCGAACTCGCGGCACTGCTCGTAGTCGAACGAGCGCTGCGCGTACACCGCGCCGCTCCGCGCCTCCACCGACACGTACGGCGCCGCGCCCGCGCTGCCGCCCGCCAGCCAGTAGCTCACGCGCCCGTTGGCGCCCGCGTCCGCGTCCCGCGCGCGCACGCGCACCACCGGCGCGCCCGCCGCGTTGTTCTCCGCCACGTAGGCGCTGTAGGCGGCTTCCTCGAACACCGGCGCGTTGTCGTTCACGTCCGACACCTCCAGCACCAGCGCCGTGCGGCTCGACAGCGCCGGGCTGCCCCGGTCCCTGGCCACCACCGTCACCCGGTGCTCGGCCGCCTGCTCCCGGTCCAGCGCGCTCGACGTCACCACCTTGTACGAGCCGCCCGGCGACGACACGATCGACAGCGGCGCCTCACCCAACAGCTCGCACGACACCTGCCCGTTCTCCCCGGAGTCCCGGTCCCGGACTTTCACCAGGGCCACCACGGTGCCGGCTGGCGCGTCCTCGGCCACCGGGCTCGACACCGACAACATCGTGATTTCGGGCGCGTTGTCGTTCTCGTCGGTGATGTCTATCTGCACCTTGCAGTGAGCCGTCAGCCCGCCGCCGTCCCTCGCCTCCAGGCCGAAGCTGTATTTGCTCTTCTCCTCGAAATCGAGGGGCCCCACCGTCCTCACCTCGCCGCTGTCGCTGCCGACGCTGAACAACGCGCGGACGCCGTCCGGGACGTTGCCGAACGAGTACGAGACCTGCCCGTTGGTGCCCGCGTCCGCGTCCGTGGCTCGCACCCGCAGCACCAGCGACCCCGCCGGCAGATTCTCCCGCACTCGCGTTTCGTAAGTGCTTTTACTGAACACGGGCGCGTTGTCATTGGCGTCCGTCACGTTGACGCGAACCTGCACAGTCCCGGACCTCACCGGCTCCCCGCCATCCACTGCCGTCAGCACCAGCTGGAAGGAGCTCTGCTTCTCCCGGTCCAGAGCTCGCTCCAGCACTAATTCCGGCTGCTTGCTTCCATCGGGGCTTTCCTTCACAGCCAGAGTGAAGGACGGGTTGCTGCTGAGCTGGTAAGTCAGCAGCGAGTTGCTGCCCACGTCTGCGTCTCGAGCCATCTCCAGAGGAAAACGAGCATCGGGCGTAGTGAGCTCTGCGATCTCGATGTCGAGAGCAGCCTTGCTGAAGGTCGGTGAATTGTCGTTGACATCCTGGATGGCCACCTCGACGTGGAAAACGTTGAGCGGGTTCTGCATCAGCGCCTCGAAGCTGACGGAGCAGGACGCCGACTCGCCGCACATCTCCTCCCGGTCCAGCCTCTCGCTCACGTACAGGTTCCCGCTCTCCTCGCTCACCGAGAAGTATTGCTTCTCGGCGCTGAGCCGCAGCTTGCGTGCCGGCAGCTCCGCCGGGCTCAGCCCCAGGTCCCGCGCCAGCGGCCCCACCAGTGAGCCTCGGCCCAGCTCCTCGGCGATGGCGTAGCGGATCCGCTCCGGCGCCGCCCGGCAGCACAAGCCCAGCACGAACGCGGCCAGCAGTGCTCGCCCGCCTGCTCGCCGCCGGCTCTGCCTCTGCCTGCCCGCCATTGTCGCCAGCGCTCGCCGCGCTCCTCGCTGCTGCCCTCCCTCCCTTCCAGCCGCTCTCCGCAACGAGAGCAGCGGCCGCCGCCTCGGCCGCCGATGCTCCCCGCGCCGCGCCGGCGCTCGCCTCTGCTGCCCGCGCCGCTGCCGCTCTGGCCGGCGCTGGGCGAGCGAGCAGCCTGCGGGGCAGGACGCGGCTCCGGCTGCGGCTGCGGCTCCAGCGCCGCTCCGCGTCGGCCAACAGCGGCACCCGGAGGCGCCGCGACGCCACCGCAGCCGGTGATGCCGTGCGGCGCTTCGGTCTCTGCGCCCCGAGCCGCACGGTCAGCAGCTGCCGGGAGTCGGCGCCATCGGCTACGGAAAAGCGCGAGTCGGCTTCCGGTTTGGCGAGTTCTCTCGTACCCGCGGAAAGGCGAACCAAGCAGCTGCGCTCAGCACTGGAAATGGAGAGTCTGGCTGGGGAACGTGTTACCGAGCGGTGGAGGAGCCCCACACTTCGTACAGCAGAGCGCAGGTGGGCACGGGTAAGTACAAGCAAGTACACGGTACAGCAAATGTCTGACATGTTCCAGCAGCTTCTGCTGTTGCTGCGGGTTGTCTTTTCCTAGGTCTTTTATTTAGTTTCTGCGAGCTCTGAGAAGCAGCAGCTACAAGGTACTTCAGAGGAGAAGCTATTGTAGAAAGGAATCACCAAACCTGCCGTTATCTTTGAGAATATTCTCTTTATAGCCCTTTCATTTTGTGTACTTCCCAGAATGACTGAGACTGGGAGAACGTGGCGAGCCTTATTCTCTACAGCAGCAGTATCAGTACATGCTCCCAGTTTACAAATCCCGGAGATGACCACAACTTCTTGCTCTAGAACTAGGAACAGACACCTATTCAAGTCTTTTTTGCAAGATTGCTTTTTTCAGGGAATGGGATAAGTAAGTAGATGTAAGAACATGGACGGTCGGCAGAAAGGTACCCATGCTCCCAGGATCCTTCCATTACCAGTGTGCTATTAGAAAACTGTAAAGAGGAGTGCTATAGTCCCCCGTGGTGGTGCCTGAGGTGTATGCAACGTCAGCTACCTTTCCCAGGAGAGTCAGAGACTTGTAGAAAAAAGATGGCAAAAAAGTCAGGAGGTGAAAAGTCAGAAGGGCAGTACCAGAGAAGGCAGTTTGCCGATGACACAACATAGCAATGTGCATTTTCCTCCAATGATACACAGACCAGTCCAGGCCTGGAGTGGTCTGAAAATGGACGGGATAAAACCCTCGGAGTGCCGCGCCTATGAAAAGGTACTTGATCCTCCGTGGTGCCTGTCTGCACCATAACACCTCCTCTCAACAACAGTCAAAGGAACACATGGAATGCAAGACTCTCTGCAAACCATCAAAACTTAATCCATCACCATGGAGACAGCAGGGCACATGCTGACCAGATGAATCATTCCAAGTGCTACACAGATCACAAGTTTGGAAATTACAGGTACTGCAGAATTTCCTAAAACTCCTATTTCTCCAAACAAGAGATGCATTCGTGGATGACTGCTGTGCTCACTCACAGGGTCCTGGTGATAACTCAGTTCCCAGTGATGCCACTCTTGCTACTCCCTCAAAAGATACAAAGGCACGGACTACAGGACTCAGTTTCTCCTTCACAAGCTTCTTCCACGCTAGCAGTTATTAGAAAATGAGTACTTGGCCACAAAGTTGCTATGAGAACGGGCTCTTCCTTGCCAACAAGACTATTCTCACAAAGAAGTAGCCACACTGCACTTCACATGGAGAGACACCTACAAGAGGGCCGCCTGCCCATACTGAGCAGGTATTTACACAGAATCTCACCCTTCCTCACCGATTGTGATTGCACTCCTAAGGTACTGCTTACACGCATTTCAGATATTGAATGTTAAATGAAAACTCTGTGTTGTAAGACTAGAGGAAGAGTAAAGCAATGAATGATAGAGTTTTACAAAAAACTTTCAACTAATAAGCCATTGACAGTGAAAATACCTGTGTATGTCTAATAGACCAATCCTATGAGTAACACTGCTGAGCAAGAAATGAAAAGCATATCGGCATTAGGACATACTAAAGCACACGAATGATAGCACGCCCGAACTAAAGGAGGGGCGGTGATCCAACAGGGCATGGGTCATCAAACTAATAACTTAGGGTGAATCTCCACCCCTCTTTTATCACACTTGCTGTTCCACAGAGATGCGGCTTCTACTAAGGTACCCTTTATATCTATACCCCTGGCAACAACAGAACATAAAGATACCCTCACATCTCCTGCCTTTCACTCCCACTGCAGCATGAGCAAAAGGTACAAACACACGACGCATCCCTAAGCAAAGCTTTGCTGTTAATTACAAGTAAACCTACATACACAGGAAGCCAGGACAAGAAAAACAGAAATCAGACAAGCAAGGCAAGGAAGCATTAGAAGAGAAAGTTTCTTCCTCTGGACTACATTGTAGAGGGTTTCATTTAAAAAATGGTCGACAGCTCTCAGTAATTTACGTGGCCTGCTAATCTCCCTCAACTGAGAAGCCGTAATGTTAAACGCCTTATCACGGCCTCTTTCTAAAGCTAAGCCTTCAGAGAAATTACAGCAGATTCTCTATTAGTTTCTCCTTCATTTTGGTTGCACTTAAAATTCTGTCTTGTGTGGCTGAAGTAATTATTTGCGCAAAAAAACAAGCACAGCATCGAATGCAAAATCAGTACCCAGAAATGGGGAAGATGAACCATGACCTTCCAGGAGACAAAAGCCTGAAAGAAAGTGTAATTACCGCTATGAAGAACCTCTGCATCACAATGTTACAGGGAAATATGGATAGATAAAGGAGGTTTCACACAGGAATTATGAGCTCTTCTACCCATGCATCATCATTCTACATGCACAGTTATTGTGCAAATACTTTATGATTGGAGGACTGTCATTGCCTTTCAGGACAGGGAATCCAGGATCAGAGCATGAATGGCACAGGTCGTGGCACCAGCCATGAAATCAAACCACTATCATAGAATCAAAGAATCATAGAGTCATGGCATACTTTGAGTAGGAAAGGACTTTTAAAGGTCATCTAGTCCAACACTCCTCCAATGATCTGGGACTTCTTTAACTAGATCAAATTGCTCAGAGCCCTTTCTAACCTGACCTTGAATGTTTCTGGGCATGGGCATCTACCACCTCTCTGACCAACCTTTTCCAGTTTTTCAGCACCTGTGTAGTAAAAAGTTTCATCCTTATAGCTAACTTACATTTAACCTGTGTTTGTTTAAAACCATTACCCCTTGTCCTATCACACCAGGCCCTGCTAAAAATTTTTTTCCATTCCTCAGCCAAGTCCACACTGAGCCACGTATTGTTCCAGTTCCAAGCCAGCCTCTCACGTTTCTTGCTCTGAGTTCACAGTCTTCCAATGCACCATGGACAACAGCCAATATTTCAGCCATATGTCAGCAACAGGCAAAAGAGCATTTCATTCAGTGACATCTTAGGCAAACAGAGTCTATCAAAGTCATTGTCTTGGCGGCTGAACACCTTCAAGGGACAGATGGAAACTGCTTCCTCAGCCCAACAATTACAGGAGATCTTTTAACTATTATATGTTACCAGCCACAAAGAGGCCCAGCTTTAGAGCTTGCCTTTAGCAGCAAGAATGGGAAACCTGCAGAAGTGAAGGAGTCACAGCTTAACATTTCAGATTATGTTAACGGTAGTACGTACACAAGGAGGGTATGTAGGTAGTAAAAAGTGCACAGGAGGCTCACAGAGATGCTCACAACAAAGACCACAGCCACAGTTTGTCAAGTAAAAATCATATGTTGGAAAAGACCTCTAAGATCATAATATCCAATCATGAACCCAACACAACCACGCCTACTAAACACCACCATGCCTACTAAAGGGGTCACACAGATGACCATAACCATCACCCAACAGGGAAACTAACTTTGTAGAAAGACATCAAATGTCTATCAGAAATGTTGTGCACACCACTTCTTCTTACAGAGAACAAGGGTCACAACAGGGAAGCATACAATGAGATTTTTCTGTCCATACTACTGAATTGAGGAAATGGAAGATGTTCTCAAGTGCGTAAGTGAAATGCAGATCTAGTAAAGACTCTGGCGTCAAAGTATCACCTCAGAGACACCACCACCCTACTTCAGCACACTGGGCAACTTGGAAGATGGGTGACTCGCAAATCTGAATGTAAAGTGTACACCTGTGCTAAATAACTACCTTTCATGGGAAACATCATGCAGCAGGAAAGCAAAGTGATGAACCCAACACTTGGCCAGTTGGAATCTGAGCACTGTGATGTCCAAAACTGAGACTCCATCATCCTCAGTTTATGTAGACCACCACAGAAGCCTGGGAATTGTCATTGACCTTCCAAATGCCAAATATACTCCTTTAAAAGAAAAGCTGCACAGATAACTTCTCCTTATTATGGACAATACTTGACGTCCACCGTCTCTGTGTGACAAGCAAGAGCTTTCTTCCAGTAACACAGTAAGGAAACATGTCTGTGAAAGTCTTTCTCTTTACAGCTGTAAATATGAACGACATGTATGTGACATTCAGACAAATCATAAAATCACAGAATCATGGGTTGGAAAAGACCTCTAAGATCATCAAGTCCAACCATCCGCCCAACAACACCATGCCAACTAAATCATATCCTGAAATGCCAAATCTACACGTTTTATAAACAGCTCGAGGGATGGTGACTGAACCTCCTCCCTGGGCAGCCTATTCCAATGTCTGACCACTCTTTCAGTAAAAAAATTTTTCCTAATATCTCATCTAAACCTCCCCTTACTCGACTTGAGGCCATTGCCTCTCGTCCTATTGCTAGTTACCTGGCAGAAGAGACCAACACCTACCTCTCTACTGCCTCCTTTCAGGTAGTTGTAGAGAGCAATAAGGTACCCCCTCAGCCTCCTCTTCTCCAGACTAAACAGCCCCAGTTCCCTCAGCTGCTCCTCCTAAGCCTTGTTTTCCAGACACCTCACCAGCCTCGTTGCCCTTCTCTGGACATGCTCCAGCACCTCAATGTCTTTCTTGTAGTGAGGGGCCCAAAACTGGACAGAATACTCGAGGTGTGGCCTCAGCAGTGCCAAGTACAGTGGCACGATCACCTCCGTACTTCTGCTGGCTGCACTGTTCCTGATACAAGCCAGGATGCCGTTGCCCTTCTTGGCCACCTGGGCACACTACTGGCTCATGTTCAGTCAGCTGTCGACCAGCACTCCCAGGTCCTTTTTTTACTGGGCAGCTTTCCAGCTACTCCTCCTGAAGCCTGTAGTGTTGCATGGGGTTGTTGTGACCCAAGTGCAGGATCCACCATGTGGCCTTGTTGAAGCTCATACCGTTGGCCTCGGCCCATCGATACAGCCTGTCCAGATCCCTCTGCAGAGCCTTCCTGCCCATGAGCAGATCAACACTCCCGCCCAACTTGGTGTCATCTGCAAACTTACTGAGGGAACACTCAATGTCCTCATCCAGATCATTGATAAAGATATTAAACAAGACCACACCCAAAACTGGGCCCTGGAGAATACCACTCATCACCAGCTGCCAGCTGGATTGAACTCCATTCACTACCACTCTCTGCGCTCGGCCGTTCAGCCAGTTCTTTATCCAGCAAAGAGTACACCCATGCAAACCGTGAGCAGCTTGTATCTCCAGGAGGATACTGTGGGGAACAGTGTCCAAGGCCTTACTAAAGTCCAGGTAGATGATATCTGCAGACTTTTCCTCGTCCACTAGGTGGGTCACCCGGTCATAGAAGGAGATCAGGTTGGTGAAGCAGGACCTGACTTTCATGAACCCATGCTGGCTGGGCCTGATCCCCTGGTTTTCCTTTACATGCCTGGTGAGTGCACTCAGGATGAATCGCTCCATAATCTTGCCTGTCACCGGAGTCAGGCTGACAGGCCTGTATTTCCCAGGATCCTCCTTCTGGCCATTCTTGTAGATGTGCGTTAACACTGGTGATCTTCCAGTCATCTGGGACCTCCCCTGTTAGCCAGGACTGCTGACAGAAGATGGAGATTGCCTTGGCCATCTCGTCCGCCAGTTGCCTCAGCACTCTTGGGTGGATCCCATCCGGCCCCATAGACTTGTAAATGTCCAGGTGGCATAGCAGGTTGTTAAGTGCTTCCTCTTTGATTATGGGAGGTTTATTCTGCTCTTCTTCCCTATCTTCCAGCACTGGGGGCTGACTTAAAGACTGAAGCAAAGAAGGCATTAAGGACCTCAGCCTTTTCCTCATCCTTGCTGGCAATATTCCCTCTCGCATCCAATAAGTGTTGGAGACTCTCCTTGGCCCTCTTTTTTTTGTTGATGTACTTGTAAAAATATTTTTTGTTGTCCTTTAATCAGTGGCCAGCCTGAGTTGTAGCTGGGCTTTTGCCTTTCTTCTCTGCATGACCTAACGAGACCCCTGGACTCCTCTTGAGTTACCTGCTCCATAGGTGTTAGACTCTCTTTTTTTCCTGAGACCTAGCAAGTGCTGCCTTTACAGCCAGGCCAGTCTTTTTCCCTGCTGGTTCGTCTTGCAGCACATGGGGACCGCGTCCTCCTGTGCCTTTAAGACTTGCGCCTTGAAGTATGTCCAGCCTGCCTGGATGCCTTTGCCCTTCAGCACTCTCTCCCAAGGGACCCTCTCAACCAGCATCCTGAACAGGCCAAAGTCAGCCCTCCAAAAGTCTGTGGTGGTGGTTTTGCTGGCCCCCCTCTTAACTTCACCTTGAACTAAGAACCATATCATTTCATCTTCACTAAGCCTAAGGCAGCCTCCGCTCACCACATTTCCCACCAGTCCTTCTCTGTTAGTAAACAGCAGGTCTAGCGAGGCATCTCCCCTGGTAGGCTCACTTACCAGCTGTGTCAGGAAGTTATCTTCCGCACACTCCAGGAACCTCCTAGACTGTTTCCTCTCTGCTGTGTTGTATTTTTACCAGATGTCCAGTAAGGTGAAGTCCCCCACGAGAACAAGGGCTAGCGATTGTGAGACTTCTGCCAGCCTCTTGTAGACAACTTCATCTACCTCTTCATCCTGGTTGGATGGTCTATAGCAGATACCTAGCAGGATGTCTGCCTTGTTGGCTTTCCATCTCATCTTTACTCAAACATTCAATCTTATCATCACAATCATCAGGCTCTACAGAATCCAAGCAGTCCCTAACATACAGCACCACCCTACTGCCTCTCTTCCTTGCCTGTTGCTTCTGAAGAGCTTGTAGCCATCCATCGCAGCACTCCAGTCATGAGAGTCATCCTACCATATTTCTGTGATGGTCATCAAATCGTAGCTGTCCTGCTCTACAATGGCTTCCAGCTCCTCCTGTTTATTGCCCATATAAACAATCCTGGCATGCAAGCCTGGGTTCATCTCCAGTGAGCCTGATTGTATCCCCTTCCCCTTTGAAACCTAGATTAAAGCCTTTTTGATGAGCCCTTCCAGCTCGTGGGCAAGGATATTTTTTCCCCTTTGAGACAGCTGGACTCCATCTGTTGCCAGCGGGCCTGGTGCCATGTAAATCTCCCCATGTTCAAAGAAACCAAAATTCCACCAATGGCACCAGTCTCTGAGCCACCTGTTAATCAGGTGAGTTTTCCTGTCCCTTTCAGTGCTCTTCCCTGCCACTGATGGGATTGAAGAAAACACCACCTGTGCCCCTGATCCTTCAACCAATCACCCCAGTGTCCTGAAGTCCCTTTTGATGGCCTTGGGACTTCTCTCCGCAATCTGATTCACCGCCAACCTGCATTACCAACAGCAGGTAATAATCAGAGGGCCACACCAGACCAGGGACCTTTCTAGCAATATCCCTAACCCGGGCCCCAGGGAGGCAGTAGACTTCCCTGTGGGATGGGTCTGGTTGCCATATTGAGACCTCTGTTCCCTTCAGAAGGGAGGCACCTATGAAATTACCCTTCTTTTTTTCTTAGCTGGGGCAGTCATAATACGAGGGGCTGACTGAATCATCCTATGCAACCCTCTGGATGCACCTTTGCCACATCCTCATTTAGCTGGCCCTCACATTCCAGAGCCCCATATCTGTTACTGAAGGGCAACTAGGGAGGTGAGGGAGGCCGGGAGAAGACTTGCTGGCTTCCCTGAGCAGGGACCCATTTCCATTCCTCTCTGTCCCTTAGGTCCCCTCTTTCTGCTTGGTGGAAAGTGGGTAGGGGGTTCTCTGCTTCTTGTGGAGCCGCCTCTTGCTGCCTTGACCTCAGGGATGGCAGGGTGCAGCTCTACCAGTCAATCTCCCTCTCACATTCCCTGATGTTCTTTAACCTCTGCACTTCCTCTTTCAGCTCTGCCACCAGGCTGAGCAGATCATTTACCTGATCTCACCGAACACAGATATTGTCTCTGCTGTCCTCCAGTACAAGTGCCAGGCTCAGGCACGCCCTGCAGCCAGAGGCCTGTAACAGATGTGATCTTCAACACATTACTAGACACAAAAGCCCAGCTTTAGTCACCACAACATTCAAGGCAAGAATTTAACACATGCAGAGAGGAAGGGATCACAAAGTAGTATTCTAGATTATGGCTTGCAGGGAAGGTACATATTTCAGGTGTTTAGTAGGGAATGAATACGCAGTTGGCTCTTCCCAAAGCTCATTTATGTCATTTGTCAGAAGTACATAATTAAGCTGTTAGTTAAGAATTAACAACAACATGCAAACACACAGGAAGAATCTCCCAGGGCTCCCAAGACAGCTCAATTAATGTCTTGTAGTGAAACTTCCTTGAAGATGAAACTCACGATTTTGCGTGATACTACAAACTAGCATGGAACAGGGAAAGGAGAAAAAGTGTTTCTTCTGTCCTTCAACAGCCCCTCATGAAGAGCGCCCAGGACTGGACACTCTAACCCTACACAACCTGTATCATATTCTTCAACCCTTGTAATTTACAAGCACTTATCATCTCAGGGCCAGCTGCCCAGACCATTTCTCTTCAACAAGCACCACCATCACATCACGGACTTCATATCTTAGATTATCTATACATTCCCCATGACAAGAAGGCAGACACATTTCCCTGCTCACTACACTTCAGAGAAGAAACACCAAGGTTCTAAAAATAAAAGAGGGGGTGTCATGTGGGAGAGACTGGGTCAGGGAACATCTGCACAGGGTCAATCTGCCCCTCCTTACTTCTAACCTTGCACCTTGAATTTCTTCCCTCCCACCCTCGTATGGCTCATGCTGTAGCATGTATTTTAGAATCCATGCACGTTCAGCTCCGTTTTGAATAAGTCAGCCTAAAAAGACGGGCAATCAGGAAAACACATCCCCTGTTCCCTCCAGTACTACTTCACAGGCAGCCACCCACAGACTTCGTCAAGCAGGAAACAACTTTTATGATACTCTTTCATCTTCCTAACAGACATTGTCATGGAACCAGCTTCTTCAGATGTGAACATTAAAAGAGGAGGAGTCAGGAAAACACACCTTTTGTGTCTTCCAGTAACCCTTCACGGACTTACTCAAACAATCACAACTTTTGCACTGTCAGTTCACGGACTTCCTACAGATGTCTTCACTTCTCTGTATGAAGCAGTAAGACACATCTATGCACACAATGCACTTCAGAGAAGAAATATCAAGGTTCTAAAACCAGAAAAGCAACTGTCCTCCAGAAGAGAGTGGGTCAGCAAACAGCGTGTGACACAGTAGAGGCATGACAAAATCACAAAGTGCTGCTGGAACATGCCTTGCAAAATAGATTGTCCCCAACTTTCCTGTAGGCTGTCTTTATGTACTGAAAGTCCACACTAAGGCCTGCCTGCAGTCTTCTCTTCTCTAGGCTGAACAACACCAATTCTCTCAGCCTGTCCTCATAGGAGAGGTGCTCCAGATTTAAAATAATTTTTCTGGCCCTCCTCCGGACCTGCTCCAACAGTTGCGTTCCTTCTTGTGCTGAGGGCTCCACAGCTGGACGCAGTACTGCAGGTGAGGTCTCACGTGGCAGAGCAGAGGAGAGCAGAGCGGCAGAATCCCCTCCCTCAACCTGCTGGCCTCGCTTATTTGATGCAGCCCAGGATACGGCTGGCAATCTGGGCTGCAAGCGCACATCGTTGGCTCATGTCCAGCTTTTCATCCACCAGTACCCCCAAGTGCTTTGCAGCAAGGCCGCTCTCAATCCAGTCATCTCACAGTCTGTATTGAAACTGGAGATTGTCCTGACCCAGGTGCAGGACCTTGCACTTGGCCTCATGAGATTCACACAGGCCCACCTCTCCAGCTCGTCCTGAGCTCTTAGGATGACATCCCATTCTTCTGGTGTGTCAGCTGCAGCACTCACCTCGGTATCATCAGGAAACTTGCTAAGGGTGCCCTGGATCTTGCTGTCTATGTCATTGATGAAAATATTAAAGAGCACTGGTCCCAGTACAGACACCTGAGGGACACCACTTGTCACCAATTACTTGGGAAGAGGAAGCTCACATGGCATGACAATATAGATGGGCTGAGAACACGGAAAGGAGAACACATGTCTCTTGTGCCTTTCAACAACTCTGCAAACAGCTGCCATGACCCTCTTCTCTAACTCTGCACAACTTACATACTGTTTTTCGACCGTCCCAGTTGGCAAGCACATGTCATCACAGGGCCAGCTGCCCAGACCTTTTCTCTTCAACAAGCACCACCATCACACTGTGGACTTCACATAGATAGTCCTTACATCTCCGTGGGAAGAAGGAAGATGCATTTCTCTGCTCAGTGCACTTCAGAGAAGAAACACCAAGGTTCTAAAGGTAAAAGAAGATCTGTCCTCCAGGAGAGACTGGGTCAGGGAGTATCTGCAAAGCGTCAGTCGCCCTCTCCTTACATCTCACATTGCACCTTCATTTTCTTCCCTCCCGCCCTTGTATGGCTCTTGCCATAGCATGTCATTTAGACATCAGTTTTCAATAAGTCAGCCTTAAGAGACAGGGAATCAGGAGAACACATCTCCCATTTCCTTCACTAGCCCTCCACGTGCAACCACACACAGACTTTGCCAAATACTCAACAACTTATCCAGGTTTTATCCATCTTCATAACTGGCAGATGGACGTCGACACAGGACCAGCTCTTGCCAGCCCATTCCTCCATCCGCTGCACAAACATCAAAGCACAGATGCATACAAAGGCATTTCAGTGCTCACCATGTTATCATGGAGAATCAGAAAGGCTGAGAAAAGTAGAAACCACCAGCAGCTACATTATACACAGGGACATTAACGTTCCTTTTATGATCCAGCTGAAACAAAAGTGCTGTTCCGAAAACACCTGACCCTGCGAATCATGCAAGCTTCCATTTAATAATAATCCAATACATCCCTACAGAAGAGCCAACAGTGATAAGGAGAAAAGATGTGCAAAAATTTCCAACAGACAACTTTTCCTTACCATGGAAAATATTTCACTTCTGACCACATGTGTGGGACAAGGAAGAGCTTTTTTCCAGTAACATTTGAAGGAAACAATCTATGAAATTATTTGGCACATAGGGTAGGTACATATTTCAGGTATTTAGTAGGAAATGCATAAACAGTTGGCTCGTCCCAAAGCTCCCCTTGTGGTGCTTGGCATAACTACATGATTAAGTTGTTAGTTAACATTGATAACAACCTGCAAACACACAGGAAGAACCTCCCAAGTCTCCCAATACAGCTGGAGTAACAAGTGTTCTAGCCCTACTTGTTTGGGAAGATGAAACTCACATTGCATGATACTACGGATGGGTGTGGAACAGGGAAAGGTGATACCACACATCTTCCGTCCTTCAAGAGTCCCTCATGAACAGCTCTCAGGACTCTCCTCTCCAACCCTTCACAGCCTGCATGATTTTCTTTGACCCTCACAATCAACTTGTATCGTGTTCTTCAACCCTCGTAATTTACAAGCACGCATCACCACAGGGCCAGTAGCTCAGATCATTTCTCTTCAACATGCACCACCACACCACGGACTTCACATACATTTCTTTATAACTCCATATCAAGAAGGAAGACACTTATCTCTGCTCACTAGTCTTGTGGCAAGAAACATTGAAGGAACAAAATTAAAAGGGGAGAACTCCTCCAGGAGAAATTGCGTCAGGGAACATGTGCAGAGGGGGACTATTCCCCCTTCTTACATCTCCCCCCGCACCTCCCACTTTTCCTATCCTGCTTTCCTATGGCTCTTGTCATAGCATGCATTTTCAAGGCAAGGCACATCCAGCTAGATATTTTGTTGGGCAACACGTTATCATGGATAAACAGAAAGGCAGTGAGAAGTAGAAACGACTGGCATCTAAGTTGCACACGGGGCCATTAATATTCCGTTTCTGATCCTACTCAAACAAATCTGCTGTCGGGAAGACAACAGACCCTGATAATCACGTAAACTTCCATTTGATAATAAAGCAATACATCTGTTCATAAAAGCTAATAGTGAGAAGGAAGACCGGTATTACGCATGTCGGGGTGAAACAAGTAACGACCTGGCACGTAACAAAACACCATCAGAACAAGAGGTATGAGCACAGGGAGTCTCTGTACATGAAGCTATGCCTTGCCTTCCCTGCAGAGACACAGTGTATCAACACCTTAAATAGCAGATTAACAAACAATAAAGCAGTGTAATATTATTCATTAATTCTATTCCTGAAGTCCCAAAAGATGGTTCAGTCAATGATGAATGACCAGTAATGGAGGAAAAAAGGCAGGCCACTTCCAAGACTGTCTGATTGGTAGACACGCTTTTGTAACAGAATGCTGTATTTGGCAGGAAAAAATTGTTTTATTATCATAAGGCAACCAAGGAGTAAAATGTTTCATATTCTCGGATAACTCCCATTGCAAAATTAGACACATGATAAACAGACTGTGATGAATCTTACTTTCTTTTAAAATGTTTTCCGTCTGTCTTCTAGTAAAAATACTTCATTTTGATGTCTAGGCCTGTGCACTAATTGACATTTACGGGTCTGTAGAATCCAAAGGTTAAGTCACGAAGCCAAGCAGTGGAAAAAAACTCAGTGGGATATCTGGGGAATTTTTCATCATGTAATACGATCTATTCATAGAATTTGGAGCGTCATTAAGTGGGAACGAATAGTTCCTTTGTTGAAGGCCATTTCCAAGTAACCTGGGACTTCAGTTATATTGCCTTTTGGCCTACAAGGTTGCCCAGATCTAGCGTTTGAGAGCAGATGCAGGGTGTGGCAACGAAATTCTAAAAACTGGGTACTAGTGATGCCCGAGCGTGTACAGAACACGGCACATAAAACACACAGAGCAGACCCAGAATGCGTTCAGGAGGTGACATACACGAGCTGGCCATCATCATAAAACGTGACTTCCAAGACTGTAAACCGTGCTCTTTTAAACGCCTTTGGCTACTCTTACGAATGCTGAGCACCGCATACACGAAAGCAGGTTGAAAAAAACTAACGTACCTGGAAGGAGGCTTGATCAGTATTGTCGGCACTGTGATCTCCCGTAGGGACGAGATCACCCGAAGCCTGAGCGGGCGGCCGGGCCGGGAGGGTGTCGCAGCAGCTGCCGCCCGACAAGCGGAGCTGGCTCTTGCGCGAGTCGGCGGTGAGCGACACCTCGTGCGAGTAGGAGTGCAGGAAAGCGCGGACGCCGTCGATGCCCATGAACTGCGAGGCCGGGACGCCGCGCAAGGCTCCGCTGCCCGCCGCCGGCAGCTGCGAGCGGTGCCAGCGCCGCAGGCACAGCGCCAGCAGCAGCAGCAGGAAGGCGAGGAAGAGGCAGGACACGGCCGCCACGGCCAGCACCAGCCACCGCGTCAGGCCGCCGGCCGGCTCGCCCGGCGCCGCCGCCGCGCTGCCCAGCTCCGACAGCAGCTCGGCCACGCTCTCGGCCAGCACCACCGTCAGCGTGGCCGTGGCCGACAGCGCCGGCCGCCCGTGGTCCTTCACCACCACCACCAGGCTCTGCCGCGCCGCGTCGCGGGCCAGCGGCACGCGCGCCGTGCGCACCTCGCCGCTGTGCAGCCCCACGCGGAACAGCCCCGGCTCCGTCGCCTTGGCCAGCTCGTACGACAGCCACGCGTTCTGCCCCGCGTCCGCGTCCACCGCCACCACCTTGGCCACCAGCGCCCCGGGCTCCGCCGAGCGCGCCGCCAGCTCCACGCCCGCCCAGCCCCAGCCCCAGCCCGAGCCCGAGCCCTGCGCCGGCGGCGGCGGCGGGTACAGCACCTGCGGCGCGTTGTCGTTCTCGTCCACGATCACGAGCCGCACCGACACGTTGCTGCTCAGCGCCGGCGCGCCGCCGTCCTCCGCCCGCACCCACAGCCCCACCTCGCGCACCTCCTCGTAGTCGAACGAGCGCAGCGCGTACAGCGCGCCCGTCTCCGCCTGCACCGACACGTACGACGAGAGCGGCGCGCCCCGCACCCGCCCCTCCCACAGCCGGTACCGCACGCGCGCGTTCTGCCCCCAGTCCGCGTCCGCCGCCCGCACCGTCAGCACCAGCGCGCCCGCCGCGTTGTTCTCGGGCAGCCGGGCGCTGTAGCTCGCCTCCGCGAACACCGGCGCGTTGTCGTTCACGTCCAGCACCCGCAGCGCCAGCACCGCGCTGCTCCACAGCGCCGGCGACCCGCCGTCCGCCGCCCGCACCGTCACGTTGTACTCCGACACCTCCTCCCGGTCCAGCTCCCTCGCCGTCACCACGCTGTAGTAGCTGCCCTGCGAGCTCCGCAGGCGGAACGGGACGCCCCCGTCCAACGAGCACCGCACCTCGCCGTTCGCCCCCGAGTCCCGGTCCTGCACGTGCAGCAGGGCCACCACCGTCCCCGACGGGGCGTCCTCCGAGATCTCCTTCAGCGCAGACCGCACCGAAATCTCGGGCGCGTTGTCGTTCATATCTGTGACGGTGATCGTGACTTTGGCCGTGTCGAAAAGACCGCCGCCGTCCCTTGCCTGCACCTCCAGTTCGTAGGAGTCGCCTTCTTCGAAGTCAAGGCTCCGCACCAGCGTGATCGCTCCCGTCTCAGTGTCCAGATGGAAAATCTCCGATGCCATTTCCGTCGCTTTCTTCAAGGAGTATTTCACGTGCCCATATAGTCCCTCGTCGGCGTCGGTGGCCGTGAGGGTGACGAGGACGGAGCCCACGGGCACGTCCTCCGGCACACGCACCGTGTACTCCGCCTGGCTGAACACGGGCGCGTTGTCGTTCGCGTCCAGCACCGCCACGCGGATCCGCGCTGTGCCCGTCCGAGACGGCTCGCCGCCGTCGCTCGCCCTCAGCACCAGCTCGTGAAACGCCGTCTCCTCCCGGTCCAGCGCCTTCGCCAGCACCAGCTCGGGACGCCGATCGCCGCCGGGGCCCGCCTGCACGGCCAGCGAGAAGTGCTCGTCGCCGCTCAGCTCGTAGCTCTGCAGCGAATTCGGTCCCACATCCGGGTCGTGAGCCTCGGCCAGGCGAAACCGCGACCCCGGCGCTGTCGTCTCGCTTATTCTCTCCTCCAGCTCAACTTCCTTGAAGGTGGGCACGTTATCGTTAATGTCCATGATCTCCACTTCTATTTCGTGAAACTTCATTTCGCCCTCCACTATCACCTCACAGCGCAGCACGCATTTCTCCAGCAGCCGGCACAGCTGCTCTCTGTCTATCCTCTCCGCCGTCACTAAATGTCCCGTCTTCCCGTGCAGAGCGAAATACTGCGTCCTACCTTCGGAGACAACGCGGACGCCGCGATCGCGGAGCGCCGGCAGCTGCAGCCCCAGGTCCTTGGCCACGTCGCCCACGAACGAGCCCTTCGGCATCTCCTCGGGAACCGAGTAGCGCAGCTGCCCCCACGCCGCCTCCCACGCCGCCACCAGGACGCACCACAGCAGGGCTCGCTCCCGCCGGCCCCGCCGCCTCCCCGCCGCGCACATCGCCGCCGCGGCCCCGCCGGCACCGCAACACCGCCGGCAGCAGCTCCCCGCCAGCGCCCGGCGAGACGGCTCCGGGTGCGGCTCCGGCTCCCGCTGTCGCTCCGTCTCCGGCCCCGGCTCGCCGCTGCCGGCCCCTCCGCCTCGCTGCAGCCCGGCTCCGCACCGCGGGGACGCTCGCACAGCGCCCGGCCGCCGAGCCAGCCAGCCAGCGAGCGAGCGAGCCGGGCCGCAGCGGGCGGGGCTGCCTGCAGCGCTCCGGCCTTCCTCTCGCTCCTCCTCGGTCAACAGCGGCGCCCGCAGCCTCCTCCCGGCACTGCAGGCACCGAGCGCTGCCGAGCGCTGCCCGCCCTGCCTTGCCCACGCACAGCTCGCGCCCACGCCACACTCGCCACGGAGACCTCGGTTCCTGCCCGGCGCTCATGTCCTGTGCTGCCTTTTCTCCAGCCAAGCTCTTCTTTGATCCCTGAGCTGGTCACGACCAGGAGGAAGAGGGCAGAGGCTTCCCGTTGCCGTGGTGTTTGTACCGCATGGGAAAAGTTAAATCAAATGGTGCCTTACTAGAGTTATACAATGTTGATGGCTATATATGTAAAATAAATATATTTTTTCTTATTTTAGCGTGTAGAATGCTATTAGTCTTAACCCATTAGTCGAAAAGCAGAATGCATGTAACAACACGTATTTCTGTAGCTGTTGTTCTTGAATGTCTCATATAAAGATAGCAAAAGAAAACAGGCTGTTTTGAGACACAAAACGTGACAATGAGACACACGCCCCCCCATACAACACACCCCCACACACACCCCGCCCCACCCCCCCCACACAACCAGGGCTTTCACGTTGCTTAATCCAATTGCCAAGCACTTTAATACTTCACTTCATACGGAACAAGGTCTAAATGAAGTACTCCACCACGACTGACTGAGACGAGACATTTCAAGGCAGAAGAAGGTGGGGTCAGCCTTCTGAAACTGGGACACGAATCCTCTAAGCCCGTTCAGCTCCTGAGGAGATGGGGCTGCTCAGGCACCTGCCGTGGACTCGAGGATCATTCTCTCCCACGCACACCGGTGACAGGCTAAAGGCCACTTGATCCCTTCGCACTGATTGTACTACAGCAGCTCAGAAGCCAGGAAGAACCTGCAGTGAACCTGGCCAGAATCATCTGCTCGGCTCCTCACAAACTGCAGGGAAAATGGCTTTGCAAATACAGCACGAAAAATAACATTGACATTTGCCTTGGCTCCCTTGCCTATTCTGTAGCCCATACCAGCAATATCGGGTGTGAGTGCAGCCATGCGACAGAACGGATTTGGTCCAATTTGGATTTGATTTGAGCTTTGAGTTTCTCAGAAATTACAGTGCAAAAGACTGATACTTGTTAGTTAAGTATTCATCTATTTCTTGAATCTTCATGTTGGTAGGACAGCTTTTCAACAAACTACTGTAGGGCAGCAGGAGAAGGCAAGTATAGCTGCACACCCTAAACTTTGCAGACCATTTGTGAAAGCGTAAGTGGACTTTATTCTGGAGATGGCCCGAGACGCAAAAGTGGACTTTATTTGAGTGCTTAACCGCTGTCATTTTGAGTATTCCCTTGTTGGTTTAGCTGTGTTCTCAGGATGAGTACAGCCTCTCGTGGTAAAGCCGGCAGACTCAACAACTAGTGCAAAAAGTGGCTAGGAGATCGAAGTCCTTGGTTTAGTATTCCCCTATCAAAGTTATCAACCAGCTCCAATCACCTCGCACCCCTCTTTGGGAAAGGGGGAGAGGAAAAGAAGACAGGCTCTGGAACAGAGAAGGATCCCATTCTACACCTTCACCTGTTTAGGGAACACAGATCAGGAATGGTAAAATAAGGGAAGGAACACCCAGGAAAAGGAAATGGGAAAGAACTGCACAAAGACATCGGATAAGTCATGCCTGTGTGCGATTTATCAGTCCGTTTAATGATTCCATTTCTGCAGCAGCCTTGCTCCAAAACATGACAGAGCACACGGCGGGACAGGGGAACATTCACTGGGGAGGAACAAACTGTAACTTCTCCGTTCATCGAGCCACTCGTACCTTTCCGTGGGAAACAGCATTAATCGACTGTTTTGTATCCAGCTATCAACCACCTCCGAGTATATGGGTTTGGGAAAAAAACGATCAAGAAGGAAAAATCTCCAAGACTAAGCTTCCACCGCATTTTCCCGACTTTGTCACGCACAACCATTAATCTATGGCGTGCACTACTAACTCTTGTCTGAGTTGTACAGCTGAACCTGAGCCTGTGACCTCCGAGGAACCAAGAATTGCCGCCGCTAGCTGCCAGCTGTGAGGGGAAGGCGAGTACCGTATGACAGCTTTTCAACAAAATGCTGGAGGACAGCAGGAGAGGACAAGTACAGCTGCACACCCTCAGGTGTGGGGAAACTGCACATTGAAAAATGTGCAAACGGACTTTAATCAAGAGCCGAAACTGATGTTTTCTAAATCTCCTTGACATTTGATGTGCGCTTTAGGATCTTAGAGGCCTATCCCTGTAAACAGACAGATGTAACAGCTGTTGGAATTATTGCTGAGAGAAGTAATTGTCTATAAAGTATGTCCAAGCACCTCTCCTTGGGAAATGAGAAAGGAGACGAAAGCAGGCTCAGAAGTACAACACGTGACAGAGGGGTTTTTTTACACATGACCTGTGTATGAAAGGATGATCTGGAATGGTAAAAAAGAGGGAACCACCACCCAGCATGGAACACAAAATCAGAAATAACTGCACAAAGAAAACAAAGAAATACAGCTCTGAAAATGTTAACCCATCCCACTAATGCTGCCATTTCTGCAGCAGCCTTCCACCAAGAGATGGCAGGGCACGAGGCAGGGGACTAACGCTCGTTAGGGAGGAACTGATGCCCAAGTAAGCGAGTCTCAATGGATCCCTGAAAGCCAGAGGGAAAGGATTTAAGCCCCGCTTGGCCTCCTCCCCTCGCCCTACCCCCATCGCTGTTGCAGCTGAGTGAGAGGGGAGAAGGTGCCGGTGATATCAAACAAGAGAAGGACAGGAACAGCACAAAAGGAACTGATAAGGACTAGCACGGTAGCCTTAAAGAGCCACACTTGCAATTAAAAGGTACTTAAATGGGTGTAAAACGAAACAAAACTACTGATCAAAGGAAGACTACTTGAGCTGTGAGTGAACTATCCTAATTAGAACGGTTAGAACACGCGCCCTCGAGCAGTGAAAGTACACTCCTCAAACCCCCCCCCCTTTTTCATGGAACATGCGTAGCATAAAGGCAGGATACTGTGACTACATTCTTGAGTAACTCAGCACCAGGCAGAGAAGCACACGCACTCTCTGTTGGCGGGTCCATTACAGAAAAGAAACTCACGCATAAAGCAAACCCTTACAGTTAAACGCTATAGAAACAGGGGAAGCCGGGCTCTGCAACACAAAACGCGATTTGATTTTGGGGTTGGGTATTCTTTTTGAGATCTCATTCAACGTCTTTACTTCTGTGGAAAAGACATTCCTGGAACAGTAAAAATACCACCCAGAATGGAAGAAGAAATGAGAAATAGTTGCCATTTTGCAGCAGCCTTCCCCAAAAAGATGGGAGGGCACACGGCGGAGGAACGATCCCTAACTTCTCCGTTCATGGAGCCTCATGCACATTTGCTTTGGAAGTCGAACACTAAAAAGCATTAAGCAACGGGTTTTCGTTCAGCTGCCAAAGACCAACGCTTTGGGAAAAAGAAATCAGGAACGAAACAACAGCAAGCGTCAACCATGTTTCACCGACCGCGTCCTGTAGAATTAGCAGATCTCTTTGTACACAGGAAGGACCCGCCTGCACTGCTACTAACATTGCAGACAAGTTACGGAGTCAAAACTTCCCAACTCAACGCGAATATGTGACCGCCGATGAACCAAGAAGCGCCTACTGCCTGCTCTGAGTGGAAGGGGCTTACACCGTTCCTTCTTTCATTCCTTCACGGGCACACGGATCAGCACTTCCCACCCACACCACCCACTGGGGAAACTGAGGAGAAAGA
Organism: Opisthocomus hoazin; assembly: GCF_030867145.1. Lineage (NCBI taxonomy): Eukaryota > Metazoa > Chordata > Aves > Opisthocomiformes > Opisthocomidae > Opisthocomus > Opisthocomus hoazin. Next base: position 54,540 of record NW_027448948.1, read on the forward strand.
GGACGGAGTTCCAGAAAGCTCAAAGGATCCCATTCTGCACAGCGAAGACACGCGGTCACCCTTACTAAAGAGACAATTTTGGACAGGACAGGTTTTGCAAACAACGTTTTTTGCGTTGTCGACGTGCAGCATCAGCAGAGCTCATTACACCCAAGAGGTTCACCACACTTGCGCCATTTCTTCCAGCACAAGCTGAAAGGCGAGAGCCTCTCCGCTGAGCGAGTAAGAGCTGATCAGGCAGCACGTGCCGTTTCGCACTGCCTGCTGCCGAAAAAGAAACGTTAACGGATTAATTCATCCGTCCCTGGGAACACAGGTCGGCACTAGCCGCCAAAGCAGACACAGGAGGCGCAACAGCCCAGCACCGCCAGCCCGAGGTTAGGAAAGGCGCCGAGAGAAGGACCGCGCGGGCTTACCGACCTGCGGTGCGTCGGGGTGGGCGGGCGGCTGTCCCGCGCCGGCGCTGCTGCTCGGGCTCGGCTTCGCGCAGGGCTCCCCGCCGAGCAGCTCCTCCGCGGGCAGGCTGGGCAGCGGCGGCGGCAGCCAAGCGCCGTCGGCCACGGCGCGGCCCGGCGCCACGCACAGGTTGTAGGAGTAGGGCAAGGTGCCCTCGCAGAAGTCGGCCGGGAAGGCGGCGCCGGCCACCGAGAAGCGCTGCGCGCCCAGGCAGCGCAGGACGGCGGGCGGCCCGGCCCGGCGCACCCGCGCCAGCACGGCCAGCGCCACGCTCAGCAGGAACAGGGCCGAGAGGAGCGCCAGCGCCAGCACCAGGTAGAACTGCAGCTCCGCCGGCGAGTCGGCGCCCGCCGCCCGCTCGCTCAGCTCCGGCAGCGCCTCCTGCAAGCTCTCGGCCAGCACCACGTGCAGCGTGGCCGTGGCCGACAGCGCCGGCTGCCCGTGGTCCTTCACCACGGCCACCAGCCGCTGCTTCGCCGCGTCCCTCTCCGACACGGCCCGCGCCGTGCGCACCTCGCCGCTGTGCAGCCCCACGCGGAACAGCGCCGGCTCCGCCGCCTGCACCAGCTCGTACGACAGCCACGCGTTGCGCCCCGCGTCCGCGTCCACCGCCACCACCTTGGCCACCAGGTACCCGGCCTCGGCCGACCGCGGCACCACCTCGAACGCCGCCGGCACCGACTCCGCCCCCGCCGCCCCCGCCGCCGGCCACAGCACCCGCGGCGCGTTGTCGTTGCGGTCCAGCACGAAGACGCGCACCGTCGCCGTCGAGCTCCGCGCCGGCGACCCGCCGTCCTGCGCCCGCACCGCCACCGCGAACTCGCGGCACTGCTCGTAGTCGAACGAGCGCTGCGCGTACACCGCGCCGCTCCGCGCCTCCACCGACACGTACGGCGCCGCGCCCGCGCTGCCGCCCGCCAGCCAGTAGCTCACGCGCCCGTTGGCGCCCGCGTCCGCGTCCCGCGCGCGCACGCGCACCACCGGCGCGCCCGCCGCGTTGTTCTCCGCCACGTAGGCGCTGTAGGCGGCTTCCTCGAACACCGGCGCGTTGTCGTTCACGTCCGACACCTCCAGCACCAGCGCCGTGCGGCTCGACAGCGCCGGGCTGCCCCGGTCCCTGGCCACCACCGTCACCCGGTGCTCGGCCGCCTGCTCCCGGTCCAGCGCGCTCGCCGTCACCACCTTGTACGAGCCGCCCGGCGACGACACGATCGACAGCGGCGCCTCACCCAACAGCTCGCACGACACCTGCCCGTTCTCCCCGGAGTCCCGGTCCCGGACTTTCACCAGGGCCACCACGGTGCCGGCTGGCGCGTCCTCGGCCACCGGGCTCGACACCGACAACATCGTGATTTCGGGCGCGTTGTCGTTCTCGTCGGTGATGTCTATCTGCACCTTGCAGTGAGCCGTCAGCCCGCCGCCGTCCCTCGCCTCCAGGCCGAAGCTGTATTTGCTCTTCTCCTCGAAATCGAGGGGCCCCACCGTCCTCACCTCGCCGCTGTCGCTGCCGACGCTGAACAACGCGCGGACGCCGTCCGGGACGTTGCCGAACGAGTACGAGACCTGCCCGTTGGTGCCCGCGTCCGCGTCCGTGGCTCGCACCCGCAGCACCAGCGACCCCGCCGGCAGATTCTCCCACACTCGCGCCTTGTAGACGCTTTTACTGAACACGGGCGCGTTGTCATTGGCGTCCGTCACGTTGACGCGAACCTGCACAGTCCCGGACCTCACCGGCTCCCCGCCATCCACTGCCGTCAGCACCAGCTGGAAGGAGCTCTGCTTCTCCCGGTCCAGAGCTCGCTCCAGCACTAATTCCGGCTGCTTGCTTCCATCGGGGCTTTCCTTCACAGCCAGAGTGAAGGACGGGTTGCTGCTGAGCTGGTAAGTCAGCAGCGAGTTGCTGCCCACGTCTGCGTCTCGAGCCATCTCCAGAGGAAAACGAGCATCGGGCGTAGTGAACTCTGCGATCTCGATGTCGAGAGCAGCCTTGCTGAAGGTCGGTGAATTGTCGTTGACGTCCTGGATAGCCACCTCGACGTGGAAAACGTTGAGCGGGTTCTGCATCAGCGCCTCGAAGCTGACGGAGCAGGACGCCGACTCGCCGCACATCTCCTCCCGGTCCAGCCTCTCGCTCACGTACAGGTTCCCGCTCTCCTCGCTCACCGTGAAGTATTGCTTCTCGGCGCTGAGCCGCAGCTTGCGTGCCGGCAGCTCCGCCGGGCTCAGCCCCAGGTCCCGCGCCAGCGGCCCCACCAGCGAGCCTCGGCCCAGCTCCTCGGCGATGGCGTAGCGGATCCGCTCCGGCGCCGCCCGGCAGCACAAGCCCAGCACGAACGCGGCCAGCAGTGCTCGCCCGCCTGCTCGCCGCCGGCTCTGCCTCTGCCTGCCCGCCATTGTCGCCAGCGCTCGCCGCGCTCCTCGCTGCTGCCCTCCCTCCCTTCCAGCCGCTCTCCGCAACGAGAGCAGCGGCCGCCGCCTCGGCCGCCGATGCTCCCCGCGCCGCGCCGGCGCTCGCCTCTGCTGCCCGCGCCGCTGCCGCTCTGGCCGGTGCTGGGCGAGCGAGCAGCCTGCGGGGCAGGACGCGGCTCCGGCTGCGGCTGCGGCTCCAGCGCCGCTCCGCGTCGGCCAACAGCGGCACCCGGAGGCGCCGCGACGCCACCGCAGCCGGTGATGCCGTGCGGCGCTTCGGTCTCTGCGCCCCGAGCCGCACGGTCAGCAGCTGCCGGGAGACGGCGCCATCGGCTACGGAAAAGCGCGAGTCGGCTTCCGGTTGGCGAGTTCTCTCGTACCCGCGGAAAGGCGAACCAAGCAGCTGCGCTCAGCACTGGAAATGGAGAGTCTGGCTGGGGAACGTGTTACCGAGCGGTGGAGGAGCCCCACACTTCGTACAGCAGAGCGCAGGTGGGCACGGGTAAGTATAAGCAAGTACACGGTACAGCAAATGTCTGACATGTTCCAGCAGCTTCTGCTGTTGCTGCGGGTTGTCTTTTCCTAGGTCTTTTATTTAGTTTCTGCGAGCTCTGAGAAGCAGCAGCTACAAGGTACTTCAGAGGAGAAGCTATTGTAGAAAGGAATCACCAAACCTGCCGTTATCTTTGAGAATATTCTCTTTATAGCCCTTTCATTTTGTGTACTTCCCAGAATGACTGAGACTGGGAGAACGTGGCGAGCCTTATTCTCTACAGCAGCAGTATCAGTACATGCTCCCAGTTTACAAATCCCGGAGATGACCACAACTTCTTGCTCTAGAACTAGGAACAGACACCTATTCAAGTCTTTTTTGCAAGATTGCTTTTTTCAATGAATGGGATAAGTAAGTAGATGTAAGAACATGGACGGTCGGCAGAAAGGTACCCATGCTCCCAGGATCCTTCCATTACCAGTGTGCTATTAGAAAACTGTAAAGAGGAGTGCTATAGTCCCCCGTGGTGGTGCCTGAGGTGTATGCAACGTCAGCTACCTTTCCCAGGAGAGTCAGAGACTTGTAGAAAAAAGATGGCAAAAAAGTCACGAGGTGAAAAGTCAGAAGGGCAGTGCCAGAGAAGGCAGTTTGCCGATGACACAACATAGCAATGTGTATTTTCCTCCAATGATACACAGACCAGTCCAGGCCTGGAGTGGTCTGAAAATGGACGGGATAAAACCCTCGGAGTGCCGCGCCTATGAAAAGGTACTTGATCCTCCGTGGTGCCTGTCTGCACCATAACACCTCCTCTCAACAACAGTCAAAGGAACACATGGAATGCAAGACTCTCTGCAAACCATCAAAACTTAATCCATCACCATGGAGACAGCAGGGCACATGCTGACCAGATGAATCATTCCAAGTGCTACACAGATCACAAGTTTGGAAATTACAGGTACTGCAGAATTTCCTAAAACTCCTATTTCTCCAAACAAGAGATGCATTCGTGGATGACTGCTGTGCTCACTCACAGGGTCCTGGTGATAACTCAGTTCCCAGTGATGCCACTCTTGCTACTCCCTCAAAAGATACAAAGGCACGGACTACAGGACTCAGTTTCTCCTTCACAAGCTTCTTCCACGCTAGCAGTTATTAGAAAATGAGTACTTGGCCACAAAGTTGCTATGAGAACGGGCTCTTCCTTGCCAACAAGACTATTCTCACAAAGAAGTAGCCACACTGCACTTCACATGGAGAGACACCTACAAGAGGGCTGCCTGCCCATACTGAGCAGGTATTTACACAGAATCTCACCCTTCCTCACCGATTGTGATTGCACTCTTAAGGTACTGCTTACACGCGTTTCAGATATTGAATGTTAAATGAAAACTCTGTGTTGTAAGACTAGAGGAAGAGTAAAGCAATGAATGATAGAGTTTTACAAAAAACTTTCAACTAATAAGCCATTGACAGTGAAAATACCTGTGTATGTCTAATAGACCAATCCTATGAGTAACACTGCTGAGCAAGAAATGAAAAGCATATCGGCATTAGGACATACTAAAGCACACGAATGATAGCACGCCCGAACTAAAGGAGGGGCGGTGATCCAACAGGGCATGGGTCATCAAACTAATAACTTAGGGTGAATCTCCACCCCTCTTTTATCACACTTGCTGTTCCACAGAGATGCGGCTTCTACTAAGGTACCCTTTACATCTGTACCCCTGGCAACAACAGAACATAAAGATACCCTCACATCTCCTGCCTTTCACTCCCACTGCAGCATGAGCAAAAGGTACAAACACACGACGCATCCCTAAGCAAAGCTTTGCTGTTAATTACAAGTAAACCTACATACACAGGAAGCCAGGACAAGAAAAACAGAAATCAGACAAGCAAGGCAAGAAAGCATTAGAAGAGAAAGTTTCTTCCTCTGGACTACATTGTAGAGGGTTTCATTTAAAAAATGGTCGACAGCTCTCAGTAATTTACGTGGCCTGCTAATCTCCCTCAACTGAGAAGCCGTAATGTTAAATGCCTTATCACGGCCTCTTTCTAAAGCTAAGCCTTCAGAGAAATTACAGCAGATTCTCTATTAGCTTCTCCTTCAATTTCGTCTCACTTAAAATTCTGTCTTGTGTGGCTGAAGTAATTATTTGCGCAAAAAAACAAGCACGGCATGAAATGCAAAATCAGTACCCAGAAATGGGGAAGATGAACCATGACCTTCCAGGAGACAAAAGCCTGAAAGAAAGTGTAATTACCGCTATGAAGAACCTCTGCATCACAATGTTACAGGGAAATACGGATAGATAAAGGAGGTTTCACACAGGAATTATGAGCTCTTCCACCCATGCATCATCATTCTACATGCACAGTTATTGTGCAAATACTTTATGATTGGAGGACTGCCATTGCCTTTCAGGACAGGGAATCCAGGATCAGAGCATGAATGGCACAGGTTGTGGCACCAGGCATGAAATGAAACCACTATCATAGAATCAAAGAATCATAGAGTCATGGCATACTTTGAGTAGGAAAGGACTTTTAAAGGTCATCTAGTCCAACACTCCTGCAATGATCTGGGACTTCTTTAACTAGATCAAATTGCTCAGAGCCCTTTCTAACGTGACCTTGAATGTTTCTGGGCATGGGCATCTACCACCTCTCTGACCAACCTTTTCCAGTTTTTCAGCACCTGTGTAGTAAAAAGTTTCATCCTTATAGCTAACTTACATTTAACCTGTGTTTGTTTAAAACCATTACCCCTTGTCCTATCACACCAGGCCCTGCTAAAAATTTCTTTCCATTCCTCAGCCAAGTCCACACTGAGCCACGTATTGTTCCAGTTCCAAGCCAGCCTCTCACGTTTCTTGCTCTGAGTTCACAGTCTTCCAATGCACCATGGACAACAGCCAATATTTCAGCCATATGTCAGCAACAGGCAAAAGAGCATTTCATTCAGTGACATCTTAGGCAAACAGAGTCTATCAAAGTCATTGTCTTGGCGGCTGAACACCTTCAAGGGACAGATGGAAACTGCTTCCTCAGCCCAACAATTACAGGAGATCTTTTAACTATTATATGTTACCAGCCACAAAGAGGCCCAGCTTTAGAGCTTGCCTTTAGCAGCAAGAATGGGAAACCTGCAGAAGTGAAGGAGTCACAGCTTAACATTTCAGATTATGTTAACAGTAGTACGTACACAAGGAGGGTATGTAGGTAGTAAAAAGTGCACAGGAGGCTCACAGAGATGCTCACAACAAAGACCACAGCCACAGTTTGTCAAGTAAAAATCATATGTTGGAAAAGACCTCTAAGACCATAATATCCAATCATGAACCCAACACAACCACGCCTACTAAACACCACCATGCCTACTAAAGGGGTCACACAGATGACCATAACCATCACCCAACAGGGAAACTAACTTTGTAGAAAGACATCAAATGTCTATCAGAAATGTTGTGCACACCACTTCGCCTTACAGAGAACGAGGGTCACAACAGGGAAGCATACAATGAGATTTTTCTGTCCATACTACTGAATTGAGGAAATGGAAGATGTTCTCAAGTGCGTAAGTGAAATGCAGATCTAGTAAAGACTCTGGCGTCAAAGTATCACCTCAGAGACACCACCACCCTACTTCAGCACACTGGGCAACTTGGAAGATGGGTGACTCGCAAATGTGCATGTAAAGTGTACATCTGTGCTCATGAACTACCTTTCATGGAAAACACCATGCAACAGGAAAGCAAAGTGATGAACCCAACACTTGGCCAGTTGGAATCTGAGCACTGTGATGTCCAAAACTGAGACTCCATCATCCTCGGTTTATGTAGACCACCACAGAAGCCTGGGAATTGTCATTGACCTTCCAAATGCCAAATATACTCCATTAAAAGAAAAGCTGCACAGATAACTTCTCCTTATTATGGACAATACTTGACGTCCACCGTCTCTGTGTGACAAGCAAGAGCTTTCTTCCAGTAACACAGTAAGGAAACATGTCTGTGAAAGTCTTTCTCTTTACAGCTGTAAATATGAACGACATGTATGTGACATTCAGACAAATCATAAAATCACAGAATCATGGGTTGGAAAAGACCTCTAAGATCATCAAGTCCAACCATCCACCCAACAACACCATGCCAACTAAATCATATCCTGAAATGCCAAATCTACACGTTTTATAAACAGCTCGAGGGATGGTGACTGAACCTCCTCCCTGGGCAGCCTATTCCAATGTCTGACCACTCTTTCAGTAAAAAAATTTTTCCTAATATCTCATCTAAACCTCCCCTGACGCGACTTGAGGCCATTGCCTCTCGTCCTATTGCTAGTTCTATGGGAGAAGAGACCAACACCTACCTCTCTACTGCCTCCTTTCAGGTAGTTGTAGAGAGCAATAAGGTACCCCCTCAGCCTCCTCTTCTCCAGACTAAACAGCCCCAGTTCCCTCAGCTGCTCCTCCTAAGCCTTGTTTTCCAGACACCTCACCAGCCTTGTTGCCCTTCTCTGGACATGCTCCAGCACCTCAATGTCTTTCTTGTAGTGAGGGGCCCAAAACTGGACAGAATACTCGAGGTGTGGCCTCAGCAGTGCCAAGTACAGTGGCACGATCACCTCCGTACTTCTGCTGGCTGCACTGTTCCTGATACAAGCCAGGATGCCGTTTCCCTTCTTGGCCGCCTGGGCACACTACTGGCTCATGTTCAGTCAGCTGTCGACCAGCACTCCCAGGTCCTTTTTTTACTGGGCAGCTTTCCAGCTACTCCTCCCGAAGCCTGTAGTGTTGCATGGGGTTGTTGTGACCCAAGTGCAGGATCCACCATGTGGCCTTGTTGAAGCTCATACCGTTGGCCTCGGCCCATCGATACAGCCTGTCCAGATCCCTCTGCAGAGCCTTCCTGCCCATGAGCAGATCAACACTCCCGCCCAACTTGGTGTCATCTGCAAATTTACTGAGGGAACACTCAATCTCCTCATCCAGATCATTGATGAAGATGTTAAACAAGACTAAAAACAAAACTGAGCCCTGGGGGACGCCACTCATCACCAGCTGCCAGCTGGATTGAACTCCATTCACTACCACTCTCTGCGCTCAGCCATTCAGCCAGTTCTTTATCCAGCAAAGAGTACACCCATGCAAAACATGAGCAGCTTGTTTCTCCAGGAGGATACTGTGGGGAACAGTGTCCAAGGCCTTACTAAAGTCCAGGTAGATGATATCTGCAGACTTTTCCTCGTCCACTAGGTGGGTCACCCGGTCATAGAAGGAGATCAGGTTGGTGAAGCAGGACCTGACTTTCATGAACCCATGCTGGCTGGGCCTGATCCCCTGGTTTTCCTTTACATGCCTGGTGAGTGCACTCAGGATGAATCGCTCCATAATCTTGCCTGTCACCGGAGTCAGGCTGACAGGCCTGTATTTCCCAGGATCCTCCTTCTGGCCATTCTTGTAGATGCGCGTTAACACTGGTGATCTTCCAGTCATCTGGGACCTCCCCTGTTAGCCAGGACTGCTGACAGAAGATGGAGATTGCCTTGGCCATCTCGTCCGCCAGTTGCCTCAGCACTCTTGGGTGGATCCCATCCGGCCCCATAAACTTGTAAATGTCCAGGTGGCATAGCAGGTTGTGAAGTGCTTCCTCTTTGATTATGGGAGGTTTATTCTGCTCTTCTTCCCTATCTTCCAGCACTGGGGGCTGACTTAAAGACTGAGGCAAAGAAGGCATTAAGGACCTCAGCCTTTTCCTCATCCTTGCTGGCAATATTCCCTCTCGCATCCAATAAGTGTTGGAGACTCTCCTTGGCCCTCTTTTTTTTGTTGATGTACTTGTAAAAATATTTTTTGTTGTCCTTTAATCAGTGGCCAGCCTGAGTTGTAGCTGGGCTTTTGCCTTTCTTCTCTGCATGACCTAACGAGACCCCTGGACTCCTCTTGAGTTACCTGCTCCATAGGTGGTAGACTCTCTTTTTTTCCTGAGACCCAGCAAGTGCTGCCTTTACAGCCAGGCCAGTCTTTTTCCCTGCTGGTTCGTCTTGCAGCACATGGGGACCGCATCCTCCTGTGCCTTTAAGACTTGCGCCTTGAAGTATGTCCAGCCTGCCTGGATGCCTTTGCCCTTCAGCACTCTCTCCCAAGGGACCCTCTCAACCAGCATCCTGAACAGGCCAAAGTCAGCCCTCCAAAAGTCCGTGGTGGTGGTTTTGCTGGCCCCCCTCTTAACTTCACCTTGAACTAAGAACCATATCATTTCATCTTCACTAAGCCTAAGGCAGCCTCCGCTCACCACATTTCCCACCAGTCCTTCTCTGTTAGTAAACAGCAGGTCTAGCGAGGCATCTCCCCTGGTAGGCTCACTTACCAGCTGTGTCAGGAAGTTATCTTCCGCACACTCCAGGAACCTCCTAGACTGTTTCCTCTCTGCTGTGTTGTATTTTTACCAGATGTCCAGTAAGGTGAAGTCCCCCACGAGAACAAGGGCTAGCGACTGTGAGACTTCTGCCAGCCTCTTGTAGACAACTTCATCTACCTCTTCATCCTGGTTGGATGGTCTATAGCAGATACCTAGCAGGATGTCTGCCTTGTTGGCTTTCCATCTCATCTTTACTCAAACATTCAATCTTATCATCACAATCATCAAGCTCTACAGAATCCAAGCAGTCCCTAACATACAGCACCACCCTACTGCCTCTCTTCCTTGCCTGTTGCTTCTGAAGAGCTTGTAGCCATCCATCGCAGCACTCCAGTCATGAGAGTCATCCTACCATATTTCTGTGATGGTCATCAAATCATAGCTGTCCTGCTCTACAATGGGTTCCAGCTCCTCCTGTTTATTGCCCATGCTACGTGCTTATGTGTAGATGCACTTGAGCTGGGCTATCAATGTCACCCCCAATCCTGGCATGCAAGCCCGGGTTCATCTCCAGTGAGCCTGATTGTATCCCCTTCCCCCTTGAAACCTAGATTAAAGCCTTTTTGATGAGCCCTTCCAGCTCGTGGGCAAGGATATTTTTTCCCCTTTGAGACAGCTGGACTCCATCTGTTGCCAGCGGGCCTGGTGCCATGTAAATCTCCCCATGTTCAAAGAAACCAAAATTCCACCAATGGCACCAGTCTCTGAGCCACCTGTTAATCAGGTGAGTTTTCCTGCCCCTTTCAGTGCTCTTCCCTGCCACTGATGGGATTGAAGAAAACACCACCTGTGCCCCTGATCCTTCAACCAATCACCCCAGTGTCCTGAAGTCCCTTTTGATGGCCTTGGGACTTCTCTCCGCAATCTGATTCACCGCCAACCTGCATTACCAACAGCAGGTAATAATCAGAGGGCCGCACCAGACCAGGGACCTTTCTAGCAATATCCCTAACCCGGGCCCAGGGAGGCAGTAGACTTCCCTGTGGGATGGGTCTGGTTGCCATATTGAGCCCTCTGTTCCCTTCACTAGGGTATAACCTATAAAATTACCCTTCTTTTTTTCTTAGCTGGGGCAGTCATAATACGAGGGGCTGACTGAATCATCCTATGCAACCCTCTGGATGCACCTTTGCCACATCCTCATTTAGCTGGCCCTCACATTCCAGAGCCCCATATCTGTTACTGAAGGGCAACTAGGGAGGTGAGGGAGGCCGGGAGAAGACTTGCTGGCTTCCCTGAGCAGGGACCCATTTCCATTCCTCTCTGTCCCTTAGGTCCCCTCTTTCTGCTTGGTGGGAAGTGGGTAGGGGGTTCTCTGCTTCTTGTGGAGCCGCCTCCTGCTGCCTTGGCCTACAGGACGGCAGGGTGCGGCTCCACGAGTCAATCTCCCTCTCACATTCCCTGATGTTCTTTAACCTCTCCACTTCCTCTTTCAGCTCTGCCACCAGGCTGAGCAGATCATTTACCTGGTCACACTGAACACAGCTATTGTCTCTGCTGTCCTCCAGTACAAGCGCCAGGCTCAGGCACTCCCTGCAGCCAGAGGCCTGTAACAGATGTGATCTTCAACACATTACTAGACACAAAAGCCCAGCTTTAGTCACCACAACATTCAAGGCAAGAATTTAACACATGCAGAGAGGAAGGGATCACAAAGTAGTATTCTAGATTATGGCTTGCAGGGAAGGTACATATTTCAGGTGTTTAGTAGGGAACGAATACGCAGTTGGCTCTTCCCAAAGCTCATTTATGTCATTTGTCAGAAGTACATAATTAAGCTGTTAGTTAAGAATTAACGACAACATGCAAACACACAGGAAGAATCTCCCAGGGCTCCCAAGACAGCTCAATTAATGTCTTCTAGTGAAACTTCCTTGAAGATGAAACTCACGATTTTGCGTGATACTACAAACTAGCATGGAACAGGGAAAGGAGAAAAAGTGTTTCTTCTGTCCTTCAACAGCCCCTCATGAAGAGCGCCCAGGACTGGACACTCTAACCCTACACAACCTGTATCATATTCTTCAACCCTTTTAATTTACAAGCACTTATCATCTCAGGGCCAGCTGCCCAGACCATTTCTCTTCAACAAGCACCACCATCACATCACGGACTTCATATCTTAGGTTATCTGTACATTCCCCATGACAAGAAGGCAGACACATTTCCCTGCTCACTACACTTCAGAGAACAAACACCAAGGTTCTAAAAATAAAAGAGGGGCTGTCATGTGGGAGAGACTGGGTCAGGGAACATCTGCACAGGGTCAATCTGCCCCTCCTTACTTCTAACCTTGCACCTTGAATTTCTTCCCTCCCACCCTCGTATGGCTCATGCCGTAGCATGTATTTTAGAATCCATGCACGTTCAGCTCCGTTTTGAATAAGTCAGCCTAAAAAGACAGGCAATCAGGAAAACACATCCCCTGTTCCCTCCAGTACTACTTCACAGGCAGCCACCCACAGACTTCGTCAAGCAGGAAACAACTTTTATGATACTCTTTCATCTTCCTAACAGACATTGTCATGGAACCAGCTTCTTCAGATGTGAACATTAAAAGAGGAGGAGTCAGGAAAACACACCTTTTGTGTCTTCCAGTAACCCTTCACGGACTTACTCAAACAATCACAACTTTTGCACTGTCAGTTCACGGACTTCCTACAGATGTCTTCACTTCTCTGTATGAAGCAGTAAGACACATCTATGCACACAATGCACTTCAGAGAAGAAATATCAAGGTTCTAAAAACAGAACAGCAACTGTCCTCCAGAAGAGACTCGGTCAGCAAACAGCGTGTGACACAGTAGAGGCATGATAAAATCACAAAGTGCTGTTGGAACATGCCTTGCAAAATAGATTGTCCCCAACTTTCCTGTAGGCTGTCTTTATGTACTGAAAGTCCACACTAAGGCCTGCCTGCAGTCTTCTCTTCTCTAGGCTGAACAACACCAATTCTCTCAGCCTGTCCTCATAGGAGAGGTGCTCCAGATTTAAAATAATTTTTCTGGCACTCCTCCGGACCTGCTCCAACAGTTGCGTTCCTTCTTGTGCTGAGGGCTCCACAGCTGGACGCAGTACTGCAGGTGAGGTCTCACGTGGCAAAGCACAGGAGAGCAGAGCGGCAGAATCCCCTCCCTCAACCTGCTGGCCTCGCTTATTTGATGCAGCCCAGGATACGGCTGGCAATCTGGGCTGCAAGCGCACATCGTTGGCTCATGTCCAGCTTTTCATCCACCAGTACCCCCAAGTGCTTTGCAGCAAGGCCGCTCTCAATCCAGTCATCTCACAGTCTGTATTGAAACTGGAGATTGTCCTGACCCAGGTGCAGGACCTTGCACTTGGCCTCATGAGATTCACACAGGCCCACCTCTCCAGCTCATCCTGAGCTCTTAGGATGACATCCCATTCTTCTGGTGTGTCAGCTGCAGCACTCACCTCGGCACTTGTTAAGGGTGCCCTGGATCTTGCTGTCTATGTCATTGATGAAAATATTAAAGAGCACTGGTCCCAGTACAGACACCTGAGGGACACCACTTGTCACCAATTACTTGGGAAGAGGAAGCTCACATGGCATGACAATATAGATGGGCTGAAAACACGGAAAGGAGAACACATGTCTCTTGTGCCTTTCAACAACTCTGCAAACAGCTGCCATGACCCTCTTCTCTAACTCTGCACAACTTACATGGTGTTCTTCGACCGTCCCAGTTGGCAAGAACATGTCATCACAGGGCCAGCTGCCCAGACCTTTTCTCTTCAACAAGCACCACCATCACACTGTGGACTTCACATAGATAGTCCTTACATCTCCGTGGGAAGAAGGAAGATGCATTTCTCTGCTCAGTGCACTTCAGAGAAGAAACACCAAGGTTCTAAAGGTAAAAAAGGATCTGTCCTCCAGGAGAGACTGGGTCAGGGAGTATCTGCAAAGGGTCAGTCTCCCTCTCCTTACATCTCACATTGCACCTTCATTTTCTTCCCTCCCGCCATTGTATGGCTCTTGCCATAGCATGTCATTTAGACATCTGTTTTCAATAAGTCAGCCTTAAGAGACAGGGAATCAGGAGAACACATCTCCCATTTCCTTCACTAGCCCTCCACGTGCAACCACACACAGACTTTGCCAAATACTCAACAACTTATCCAGGTTTTATCCATCTTCATAACTGGCAGATAGACGTCGACACAGGACCAGCTCTTGCCAGCCCATTCCTCCATCCGCTGCACAAACATCAAAGCACAGATGCATACAAAGGCATTTCAGTGCTCACCATGTTATCATGGAGAATCAGAAAGGCTGAGAAAAGTAGAAACCACCAGCAGCTACGTTATACACAGGGACATTAACGTTCCTTTTATGATCCAGCTGAAACAAAAGTGCTGTTCCGAAGACACCTGACCCTGCGAATCACGCAAGCTTCCATTTAATAATAATCCAATACATCCCTACAGAAGAGCCAACAGTGATAAGGAGAAAAGATGTGCAAAAATTTCCAACAGACAACTTTTCCTTACCATGGAAAATATTTGACTTCTGACCACATGTGTGGGACAAGGAAGAGCATTTTTTCCAGTCACATTTGAAGGAAACAATCTATGAAATTATTTGGCACATAGGGTAGGTACATATTTCAGGTATTTAGTAGGAAATGCATAAACAGTTGGCTCGTCCCAAAGCTCCCCTTGTGGTGCTTGGCATAACTACATGATTAAGTTGTTAGTTAACATTGATAACAACCTGCAAACACACAGGAAGAACCTCCCAAGTCTCCCAATACAGCTGGAGTAACAAGTGTTCTAGCCCTACTTGTTTGGGAAGATGAAACTCACATTGCATGATACTACAGATGGGTGTGGAACAGGGAAAGGTGATACCATACATCTTCCGTCCTTCAAGAGTCCCTCATGAACAGCTCTCAGGACTCTCTTCTCCAACCCTTCACAGCCTGCATGATTTTCTTTGACCCTCACAATCAACTTGTATCGTGTTCTTCAACCCTCGTAATTTACAAGCACGCATCACCACAGGGCCAATAGCTCAGATCATTTCTCTTCAACATGCACCACCACCACACCACGGACTTCACATACATTTCTTTATAACTCCATATCAAGAAGGAAGACACTTATCTCTGCTCACTAGTCTTGTGGCAAGAAATATTAAAGGAACAAAATTAAAAGGTGAGAACTCCTCCAGAAGAAATTGGGTCAGGGAACATGTGCAGAGGGGGACTATTCCCCCTTCTTACATCTCCCCCCGCACCTCCCACTTTTCCTATCCTGCTTTCCTATGGCTCTTGTCATAGCATGCATTTTCAAGGCAAGGCACATCCAGCTAGATATTTTGTTGGGCAACACGTTATCATGGATAAACAGAAAGGCAGTGAGAAGTAGAAACGACTGGCATCTAAGTTGCACACGGGGCCATTAGTATTCCATTTCTGATCCTACTCAAACAAATCTGCTGTCGGGAAGACAACAGACCCTGATAATCACGTAAACTTCCATTTGATAATAAAGCAATACGTCTGTTCATAAAAGCTAATAGTGAGAAGGAAGACCGGTATTACGCATGTCGGCGTGAAACAAGTAACGACCTGGCACGTAACAAAACACCATCAGAACAAGAGGTATGAGCACAGGGAGTCTCTGTACATGAAGCTATGCCTTGCCTTCCCTGCAGAGACACAGTGTATAAACACCTTAAATAGCAGATTAACAAACAATAAAGCAGTGTAATATTATTCATTAATTCTATTCCTGAAGTCCCAAAAGATGGTTCAGTCAATGATGAATGACCAGTAATGGACGAAAAAAGGCAGGCCACTTCCAAGACTGTCTGATTGGTAGACACGCTTTTGCAACAGAATGCTGTATTTGGCAGGAAAAAATTGTTTTATTATCATAAGGCAACCAAGGAGTAAAATGTTTCATATTCTCGGATAACTCCCATTGCAAAATTAGACACATGATAAACAGACTGTGATGAATCTTACTTTCTTTTAAAATGTTTTCCATCTGTCTTCTAGTAAAAATACTTCATTTTGATGTCTAGGCCTGTGCACTAATTGACAATTACGGGTCTGTAGAATCCAAAGGTTAAGTCACGAAGCCAAGCAGTGGAAAAAAACTCAGTGGGATATCTGGGGAATTTTTCATCATGTAATACGTTCTATTCATAGAATTTGGAGTGTCATTAAGTGGGAACGAATAGTTCCTTTGTTGAAGGCCATTTCCAAGTAACCTGGGACTTCAGTTATATTGCCTTTTGGCCTACAAGGTTGCCCAGATCTACTAGCGTTTGAGAGCAGATGCAGGGTGTGGCAACGAAATTCTAAAAACTGGGTACTAGTGATGCCCGAGCGTGTACAGAACACGGCACATAAAACACACAGAGCAGACCCAGAATGCGTTCAGGAGGTGACATACACGAGCTGGCCATCATCATAAAACGTGACTTCCAAGACTGTAAACCGTGCTCTTTTAAACGCCTTTGGCTACTCTTAGGAATGCTAAGCACTGCATACACGAAAGCAGGTTGAAAAAAACTAACGTACCTGGAAGGAGGCTTGGTCACTATTGTCGGCACTGTGATCTCCCGTAGGGACGAGATCACCCGAAGCCTGAGCGGGCGGCCGGGCCGGGAGGGTGTCGCAGCAGCTGCCGCCCGACAAGCGGAGCTGGCTCTTGCGCGAGTCGGCGGTGAGCGACACCTCGTGCGAGTAGGAGTGCAGGAAGGCGCGGACGCCGTCAATGCCCACGAAGTGCGAGGCCGGGACGCCGCGCAAGGCTCCGCTGCCGGCCGCCGGCAGCTGCGAGCGGCGCCAGCGCCGCAGGCGCAGCGCCAGCAGCAGCAGCAGGAAGGCGAGGAAGAGGCAGGACACGGCCGCCACGGCCAGCACGAGCCACCGCGTCAGGCCGCCGGCCGGCTCGCCCGGCGCCGCCGCCGCGCTGCCCAGCTCCGACAGCAGCTCGGCCACGCTCTCGGCCAGCACCACCGTCAGCGTGGCCGTGGCCGACAGCGCCGGCCGCCCGTGGTCCTTCACCACCACCACCAGGCTCTGCCGCGCCGCGTCGCGGGCCAGCGGCACGCGCGCCGTGCGCACCTCGCCGCTGTGCAGCCCCACGCGGAACAGCCCCGGCTCCGTCGCCTTGGCCAGCTCGTACGACAGCCACGCGTTCTGCCCCGCGTCCGCGTCCACCGCCACCACCTTGGCCACCAGCTCCCCGGCCTCCGCCGAGCGCGCCGCCAGCTCCACGCCCGCCCAGCCCCAGCCCCAGCCCGAGCCCGAGCCCTGGGCCGGCGCCGGCTGCGGGTACAGCACCTGCGGCGCGTTGTCGTTCTCGTCCACGATCACGAGCCGCACCGACACGTTGCTGCTCAGCGCCGGCGCGCCGCCGTCCTCCGCCCGCACCCACAGCCCCACCTCGCGCACCTCCTCGTAGTCGAACGAGCGCAGCGCGTACAGCGCGCCCGTCTCCGCCTGCACCGACACGTACGACGAGAGCGGCGCGCCCCGCACCCGCCCCTCCCACAGCCGGTACCGCACGCGCGCGTTCTGCCCCCAGTCCGCGTCCGCCGCCCGCACCGTCAGCACCAGCGCGCCCGCCGCGTTGTTCTCGGGCAGCCGGGCGCTGTAGCTCGCCTCCGCGAACACCGGCGCGTTGTCGTTCACGTCCAGCACCCGCAGCGCCAGCACCGCGCTGCTCCACAGCGCCGGCGACCCGCCGTCCGCCGCCCGCACCGTCACGTTGTACTCCGACACCTCCTCCCGGTCCAGCTCCCTCGCCGTCACCACGCTGTAGTAGCTGCCCTGCGAGCTCCGCAGGCGGAACGGGACGCCCCCGTCCAGCGAGCACCGCACCTCGCCGTTCGCCCCCGAGTCCCGGTCCTGCACGTGCAGCAGGGCCACCACAGTCCCCGACGGGGCGTCCTCCGAGATCTCCTTCAGCGCCGACCGCACCGAAATCTCGGGCGCGTTGTCGTTGATGTCTGTGACGGTGATCGTGACTTTGGCCGTGTCGGAGAGGCCGCCGCCGTCTTCTGCCTGCACTTCTAGTTCGTAGGAGTCGCCTTCCTCGAAGTCAAGGCTCCGCACCAACGTTATCACTCCCGTCTCAGAGTCCAGATGGAATATCTGAAAGGCGCTCTCAGTCACTTTCTTTATTGAGGATTTCACGTTACCGTATAGTCCCTCGTCAGCGTCGGTGGCCTTGAGGGTGACGAGGATGGAGCCCACGGGCACGTCCTCCGGCACACGCACCGTGTACTCCGCCTGGCTGAACACGGGCGCGTTGTCGTTCGCGTCCAGCACCGCCACGCGGATCCGCGCTGTGCCCGTCCGAGACGGCTCGCCGCCGTCGCTCGCCCTCAGCACCAGCTCGTGAAACGCCGCCTCCTCCCGGTCCAGCGCCTTCGCCAGCACCAGCTCGGGACGCCGATCGCCGCCGGGGCCCGCCTGCACGGCTAGTGAGAAGTGCTCGTCGCCGCTCAGCTCGTAGCTCTGCAGCGAATTCGGTCCCACGTCCGGGTCGTGAGCCTCGGCCAGGCGAAACCGCGACCCCGGCGCTGTCATCTCGCTCATTCTCAGCTCCATTTCTGCCTCTCGGAAGCTTGGGACGTTGTCGTTAATGTCCATGATTTCCACTTCGATTCCATAAACCTGCATATCCCCCTCCACTATCACCTCACAGCGCAGCACGCATTTCTCCAGCAGCCGGCACAGCTGCTCTCTGTCTATCCTCTCCGCCGTCACTAAATGTCCCGTCTTCCCGTGCAGAGCGAAATACTGCGTCCTACCTTCGGAGACAACGCGGACGCCGCGATCGCGGAGCGCCGGCAGCTGCAGCCCCAGGTCCTTGGCCACGTCGCCCACGAACGAGCCCTTCGGCATCTCCTCGGGAACCGAGTAGCGCAGCTGCCCCCACGCCGCCTCCCACGCCGCCACCAGGACGCACCACAGCAGGGCTCGCTCCCGCCGGCCCCACCGCCTCACCGCCGCGCACATCGGCGCCGCGGCCCCGCCGGCACCGCAACACCGCCGGCAGCAGCTCCCCGCCAGCGCCCGGCGAGACGGCTCCGGTTTCGGCTCCGGCTCCGGCTCCGGCTCCCGCTGTCGCTCCGGTCCCGGCCCCGGCTCGCCGCTGCCGGCCCCTCCGCCTCGCTGCAGCCCGGCTCCGCACCGCGGGGACGCTCGCACAGCGCCCGGCCGCCGAGCCAGCCAGCCAGCGAGCGAGCGAGCCGGGCCGCAGCGGGCGGGGCTGCCTGCAGCGCTCCGGCCTTCCTCTCGCTCCTCCTCGGTCAACAGCGGCGCCCGCAGCCTCCTCCCGGCATTGCAGGCACCGAGCGCTGCCGAGCGCAGCCCGCCCTGCCTTGCCCACGCACAGCTCGCGCCCACGCCACACTCGCCACGGAGACCTCGGCTCCCGCCCGGCGCTCATGTCCTGCGCTGCCTTTTCTCCAGCAGAAGTAAGTGTAAGTAAGAAGTAAGTGTATGTTTTCTACTTTTAGCGTGTAGACTATTTATCGAACATATATAAATTATACATGTTCCTTTTCCGAGTTAAGTAAAGGTGGCCCGTCCACCTGTAGTCAAAATTGGTGAATTTTGTCATAGTTTGGTATATAACGCGTCATGATCGCGAGTCCCAGTTTGGTCCCTACATACTACAGAGACCGGAGATGTAGTGCGGTGGGGGTGTTTCCCACTGTATCATCATTTCGTTTTTTCTTTTATTAGTAGAAGTTAGAATACAATATTGAAATAACAGAATAAGATGTTAGAGGTTACAAGATTAAGGTATAACAGTCCGCGATTTACTCACGAATATATGTATTATGTCCACAGAGGTGAATAGTGCTCGATTTGATAGTCGACGAGCAACCTTCTCTCGTCGGGACGAAGAGAGGCCCAGATCCGCCAATAACTCGTAATTGCCTTGATGCCATTTTCCGCGTGCTCCGAGTGGGAAGCCCATGAATTTGATGCGGGTTGCATTTGTTAGTTCTTGTACTTGATTCAATAAATGTTGATACTTCTTTACTTTTTCTGCTGCCGCATCCGCCAATGATGTTGGTTTACTTTCATATCGCACCGTGATGTCGACCACCAACGCTTGGTCCCCTTTGACAAAGACCAAGTCTGGTTTATACAACTCGTTGTTGTTATCCCTGAGCAACGGCTCTTGGAAAACAACCCACTCTTTCTTTTTGGCTTCACCGATTAGTATTTCGCCCAGGTAATTATGTCTTTTAATCCTGGCATCTTGGACTGCAGGGCAGTAGCCGATGATAAGGGCACAGGTCTCATTGTCCGCTCCGCAGTGCCGACACGATGTTGATTGTTGGTCTTTCCTACCCCTAGCCAAGAATTCTCTTGTGGGGTAGGCATTCGCCCGTAGTTGTAGGGCCGTGATGATTTTTCTGTGAGGAATGCCCCTGTAATGTTCGATCCAGTTGTTACTGACTTTGTCCTTTTCAAAATTTGATATTCCCCGGCCTTGGGAAGACTACTATTAGGCTTAGCCCATTAGTCGAAAAGCATTACGCGTTTATCAACACACATCTCTGTAGCCTTTGATCCTGAATGACTTGTATAAAGATAGCAAAAGAAAACAGGTTGTACTGAGACACACATCGTGACAATCAGACACACCACATACACACCACCCCCAACCCCCAGGACAACCAGGGCTATCACGGTGCTTAATCCAATTGCCAGGCACTTTGCCGTTAATACTTCTCTTCGTACGGAACAACGTGTAAATGAAGGACTCCACCACGACTGACTGAGACGACACATTTAAAGGCAGAAGAAGGTGGGGTCAACCCACTGAAACTGGGACACGAATCCTCTAAGCCCGTTCAGTTCCTGGGGAGGTGAGGCTGCTCAGGCACCTGCCGTGGACTCGGGGATTTCTACCCAGGAGACCTTCCTGGGAACGCAGCAGAGGAGGAGGCTACCCTACTGCTCCAAAATCATTCCTTCCCACCCACCGCCTGTGACAGCCTGGAGGCGACTTGATCGCTTCGCACTGATTGTACTACAGCAGCCCAGGAGCCAGCCAGCGCCTGCAGTGGACCTGGCCAGAATCATCTGCTCGACTCCTCGCAAGCTACAGAGAAAGTGGCTTTGCGACTACAGTAAGAAGAATAACAGGGACGTCTGCCTTATCTCCCTTGCCTATTCTGTAGCCCATCCTAGCAATATTGGGTGTGAGTGCAGCCATGCGACAGAACGGATTTGGTCCAATTTGGATTTGATTTGAGCTTTCAGATTCTCAGAAATTACAGTGCAAAAGGCTGATACTTAGTAAAGTATTCATCTATTTCTTGAATCTTCATGTTGGTAGGACACCTTTTCAACAAACTACTGTAGGGCAGCAGGAGAAAACAAGTACAGCTGCACACCCTAAACTTTGCAGACCATTTGTGAAAGCGTAAATGGACTTTATTCTGGAGATGGCCCGAGACGCGAAAGTGGACTTTATTCGAGTGCTTAACCGCTGTCATTTTGAGTATTCCCTTGTTGGTCCTTGGTTTAGTATTCCCCTGTCAAAGTTATCAACCAGCTCCAATCACCTCGCACCCCTCTTTGGGAAAGGGGGAGAGGAAAAGAAGACAGGCTCTGAAACAGAGAAGGATCCCATTCTACACCTTCACCTGTTTAGGGAAGGCAGATCAGGAATGGTAAAATAAGGGAAGGAACACCCAGGAAAAAGAAACGAGAAAGAACTGCACAAAGACATCGGATAAGTCATGCCTGTGTGCGATTTATCCGTCCCATGATATGATGCCGTTTCTGCAGCAGCCTTGCTCCAAAACATGAGGGAGCACCAGCGGTACAGGGGAATATTCACTGGGGAGGAACAATCTGTAACTTCTCCGTTCATCGAGCCACTCGTACCTTTCCGTGGGAAACAGCATTAATCGACTGTTTTGTATCCAGCTATCAACCACCTCCGAGTATATCGGTTTGGGGAAAAAACGATTAAGAAGGGAAAATCTCCAAGACTAAGCCTCCACCGCATTTTCCCATCTTTGTCACGCACAATCATTAATCTACGGCGTGCACTACTAACTCAGACGAGAGTTGTACAGCTGAACCTGAGCCTGTGACCTCCGAGGAACCAAGAATTGCCGCCGCTAGCTGCCAGCTGTGAGGGGAAGGCGAGTAACATAAGACAGCTTTTCAACAAAATACTGGAGGACAGCAGGAGAAGACAAGTACAGCTGCACACCCTCAGGTGTGGGGAAACTGCACATTGAAAAATGTGCAAACGGAATTAAATCAAGAGCCGAAACTGACCAATTGCGAATTTCTTGTAATTTCATGTACGTTTTCAGATCTTAAAGGTCTATCTCTGTAAACAGACAGATGTAACAGCTGTTGGAATTGTTGCTGGGAGAAGTAATTCTCTATAAAGCATGTCCAAGCACCTCTCTTTGGGAAAAGAGGATAGGACATGAAAGCAGGCTCAGAAGTACAACACGTGACAGAGGGGTTTCTTTTACACATGACCTGTGTATGAAAGGATGATCTGGAATGGTAAAAAAGAGGGAACTACCACCCAGCATGGAACACAAAATCAGAAATAACTGCACAAAGGAAACAAAGAAATACAGCTCCGAAAATACTAACCCATCCCACTATTGCTGCCATTTCTGCAGCAGCCTTCCACCAAGAGATGGCAGGGCACGGGGCAGGGGACTAACGTTCGTTAGGGAGGAACTGATGCCTCAGTAAGAGAGTCTCAATGGATCCCTGAAAGCCAGAGGGAAAGGATTTAACCCCCGCTTGGCCTCCTCCCCTCGCCCGACCCCCATCGCTGTTGCAGATGGGAAAGGGGAGAGAAGGTGCCGGTGATATCAAACCAGTAAAAGGAGGACAGCAAGAGAACAGAAGGAACTGATAAGGACTAGCACGGTAGCCTTAAAGAGACACATTTGCAATTAAAAGATACTAAGATAGGTGCAAAACGAAACAAAACCGCTGATCAAAGGAAGACTACTTGAGCTGTGAGTGAACTATCCTAATTAACACGGTTAAACAAGCGCCCTGAACAGTGAAAGTCCACTCCTCAATGCCCCATCTCTTCTTCATGAAACAAGCGCAGCAAAATGGAAGGATACTGTGACTACATTCTGGAGTAACTCAGCACCAAGCAGCCATGCACACGCACTCTATGTTGGGGGGTCCATTACAGAAAAGAAACTCACCCATGAAGAATTAATTACCCTTAGAATTAAACGCTATAGGAACAGGAAAGGAAGCCGGGCTCTGAAATACAAAACGCGATTTGATTTTGGGGTTCGGTTTTCTTTTTGCAATCCCAACCTACGCCTTAACTTCTGTAGAAAAGACAACCCTGTAACAGTAAAAAATACCACCCAGAATGGAAGAAGAAATGAGAAATAGCCGCCATTTTGCAGCAGCCTTCCCGAAAAAGGGGGGAAGGCACGCGGCGGAGGAGAAATCTCTAACTTCTCCGTTCATGGAGCCTCATGCACGTTTCCTTTGGAAGTTCAACACCAAACAGCATTAAGCAACGGGGCTTTGTTCAGCTGCCAAACAAAGACCATCGCTTTGGGAAAAAACAATCAGGAACGAAAGAACAACAAACATCAACCATGTTTCAGCGACCGAGTCCTGCAGAATTAGCGGATCTCTTTGTACACAGGAAGGATTCGCCTGCACTGCTACTAGCATTTCAGACAAGTTTCAGAGTCAAAAGTTCTCAGCTCAACCGGAAGCTGAACCTGTGACCACCGATGAACCAAAAAGTGCCTACTCCCTGCCCTGAGTGGAAGGCGTTTACCCCGTTCCTTCTATCATTCCTTCACGGACAGACGGACCAGCACTTCCCACCCACTCCACTCACTGGGGAAACTCAGGAGAAAGAGGACGGAGTTCCAGAAAGCTCCAAGGATCCCATACTGCATAGCGAAGACACGCGGTCACCCTTACTAAACAGACCATTTTGGATAGGACAGGTTTTGCAAACAACTTATTTTGCCTGGTGGATGTCCAGCATCAGCAGAGCTCATTACACCAAAGAGGTTCACCACACTCGCATCAAAGCAGTAAAAGGAGGACAGCAAGAGAACAAAAGGAACTGATAAGGACTAGCACGGTAGACTTAGAGAGCCACATTTGTAATTCAAAGCTACTAAAATGGGTGCTGAACGAAACAAAACTGCTGATCGAAAAAAGACTACATGAGCTGTGAGTAAACTATCCTAATTAGCATAGTAAAAAAACCGCCCTCGGGCAGTGAAACCCCGCTACCAAAAAAAAACCCCTTCTCCATGGAACATGTGCAGCAAATAGGAAGCATAGTGGGACTTTAAGTAGAAACGAGACATGCAAGAACCAATGGGAAAGAGGGTGATTTAGCGTAAATGGAAAAGTACTGGTAACTGTTGCTTGAAACATGTAAATGTTTACCGCCTGTTAGACAAAGTGTGCTAGCTTTGTGAAGTCACCACCTCGCACCTATCTCTGTGCAGATGTGAAATGAAACGCAAAACGTCCATCAGAGCAAATCCTTCAAGTTAAACGCTATCCACCAGGACAAACATTTATTTCACAAAATATGCAAAAAAAAAGAATAGGAAAAGAAGACAGACTCTGAAATACAAAGCGCGGTTTGTTTGGGGGAATTTTGTTGGTGTTATTGTTTTGTATTTTCTTTTTCGGAATTCCCATCTCACGCCATAACCACTGTAGAAAAGACAAATCTGGAACAGTAAAAAAAATACCACCCAGGATGGAACATAAAATGAGAAATAGCTGCGCAGAGAACTCGGAGCAACCACGCCTGGACAAAATTAATTCGTTCTACTCATGCTGCCATTTAGCAGCAGCCTTCTCCAAAAGATAGGAGGGCACACGGCAGGGGAACAATCTCTAACTTCTCCGTTCATGGAGCCTCATGCACGTTTCCTTTGGAAGTTCAACACCAAACAGCATTAAGCAACGGGGCTTTGTTCAGCTGCCAAACAAAGACCATCGCTTTGGGAAAAAGAAATCAGGAACGAAAGAACAACAAACATCAACCATGTTTCAGCGACCGAGTCCTGCAGAATTAGCGGATCTCTTTGTACACAGGAAGGATTCGCCTGCACTGCTACTAGCATTTCAGACAAGTTTCAGAGTCAAAAGTTCTCAGCTCAACCGGAAGCTGAACCTGTGACCACCGATGAACCAAAAAGTGCCTAGTGCTGGCTCTGAGTGGAAGGGGTTTACCACGTTCCTTCTATCATTCCTTCACGAACACACGGACCAGCACTTCCCACCGACTCCACTAACTGGGGAAACTCAGGAGTAAGAGGAGAGTTCCAGAAAGCTCCAAAGATCGCATACTGCACAGCGAAGACACGCGGTCACCCTTACTAACGCAGACCATTTTGGATAGGACAGGTTTTGCAAACAACTTATTTTGCCTGGTGGATGTCCAGCATCAGCAGAGCTGTTTACACCGAAGAGGTTCACTTGACACTTGGAACATTTCCTTCAGCACAAGCTGAACGGCAAGAACCTCTCCGCCGAGCCTACACGAGTGACAGCGGATCAGGCAGCACGTGCCGTTTCGCACTGCCTGCTGCCGAAAAAGAAACGTTAACGAATTAATTCATCCGTCCCTGGGAACACAGGTCGGCACTAGCCGCCAAAGCAGACACAGGAGGCGCAACAGCCCAGCACCGCCAGCCCGAGGTTAGGAAAGGCGCCGAGAGAAGGACCGCGCGGGCTTACCAACCTGCGGTGCGTCGGGGTGGGCGGGCGGCTCTCCCGCGCCGGCGCTGCTGCTTGGGCTCGGCTTCGCGCAGGGCTCCCCGCCGAGCAGCTCCTCCGCGGGCAGGCTGGGCAGCGGCGGCGGCAGCCAAGCGCCGTCGGCCACGGCGCGGCCCGGCGCCACGCACAGGTTGTAGGAGTAGGGCAAGGTGCCCTCGCAGAAGTCGGCCGGGAAGGTGGCGCCGGCCACCGAGAAGCGCTGCGCGCCCAGGCAGCGCAGGACGGCGGGCGGCCCGGCCCGGCGCATCCGCGCCAGCACGGCCAGCGCCACGCTCAGCAGGAACAGGGCGGAGAGGAGCGCCAGCGCCAGCACCAGGTAGAACTGCAGCTCCGCCGGCGAGTCGGCGCCCGCCGCCCGCTCGCTCAGCTCCGGCAGCGCCTCCTGCAAGCTCTCGGCCAGCACCACGTGCAGCGTGGCCGTGGCCGACAGCGCCGGCTGCCCGTGGTCCTTCACCACGGCCACCAGCCGCTGCTTCGCCGCGTCCCTCTCCGACACGGCCCGCGCCGTGCGCACCTCGCCGCTGTGCAGCCCCACGCGGAACAGCGCCGGCTCCGCCGCCTGCACCAGCTCGTACGACAGCCACGCGTTGCGCCCCGCGTCCGCGTCCACCGCCACCACCTTGGCCACCAGGTACCCGGCCTCGGCCGACCGCGGCACCACCTCGAACGCCGCCGGCACCGACTCCGCCCCCGCCGCCCCCGCCGCCGGCCACAGCACCCGCGGCGCGTTGTCGTTGCGGTCCAGCACGAAGACGCGCACCGTCGCCGTCGAGCTCCGCGCCGGCGACCCGCCGTCCTGCGCCCGCACCGCCACCGCGAACTCGCGGCACTGCTCGTAGTCGAACGAGCGCTGCGCGTACACCGCGCCGCTCCGCGCCTCCACCGACACGTACGGCGCCGCGCCCGCGCTGCCGCCCGCCAGCCAGTAGCTCACGCGCCCGTTGGCGCCCGCGTCCGCGTCCCGCGCGCGCACGCGCACCACCGGCGCGCCCGCCGCGTTGTTCTCCGCCACGTAGGCCCTGTAGGCGGCCTCCTCGAACACCGGCGCGTTGTCGTTCACGTCCGACACCTCCAGCACCAGCGCCGTGCGGCTCGACAGCGCCGGGCTGCCCCGGTCCCTGGCCACCACCGTCACCCGGTGCTCGGCCGCCTGCTCCCGGTCCAGCGCGCTCGCCGTCACCACCTTGTACGAGCCGCCCGGCGACGACACGATCGACAGCGGCGCCTCGCCCAACAGCTCGCACGACACCTGCCCGTTCTCCCCGGAGTCCGGGTCGTTCACGTGCAGGAGGGCCACCACGGTGCCGGCTGGCGCGTCCTCGGCCACCGGGCTCGACACCGACAACATCGTGATTTCGGGCGCGTTGTCGTTCTCGTCGGTGATGTCTATCTGCACCTTGCAGTGAGCCGTCAGCCTGCCGCCGTCCCTCGCCTCCAGGCCGAAGCTGTATTTGTTCTTCTCCTCGAAATCGAGGGGCCGCACCGTCCTCACCTCGCCGCTGTCGCTGCCGACGCTGAACAACGCGCGGACGCCGTCCGGGACGTTGCCGAACGAGTACGAGACCTGCCCGTTGGTGCCCGCGTCCGCGTCCGTGGCTCGCACCCGCAACACCAGCGACCCCGCCGGCAGATTCTCCCGCACTCGCGCCACGTAGACGCTTTTACTGAACACGGGCGCGTTGTCGTTGGCGTCCGTCACGTTGACGCGAACCTGCACAGTCCCGGACCTCACCGGCTCCCCGCCATCCATCGCCGTCAGCACCAGCTGGAAGGAGCTCTGCTTCTCCCGGTCCAGAGCTCGCTCCAGCACTAATTCCGGCTGCTTGCTTCCATCGGGGCTTTCCTTCACAGCCAGAGTGAAGGACGGGTTGCTGCTGAGCTGGTAAGTCAGCAGCGAGTTGCTGCCCACGTCTGCGTCTCGAGCCATCTCCAGAGGAAAATGAGCACCGGGCGTAGTCAACTCTGTGATCTCGAGGTCGAGAGCAGCCTTGCTGAAGGTCGGTGAATTGTCGTTGACGTCCTGGATGGCCACCTCGACGTGGAAAACGTTGAGCGGGTTCTGCAGCAGCGCCTCGAAGCTGACGGAGCAGGACACCGACTCGCCGCACATCTCCTCCCGGTCCAGCCTCTCGCTCACGTACAGGTTCCCGCTCTCCTCGCTCACCGTGAAGTATTTCAGCTGCCTTTTAGCGGCAGACGCCACCCGCAGCTTGCGTGTCGGCAGCTCCGCCGGGCTCAGCCCCAGGTCCCGCGCCAGCGGCCCCACCAGCGAGCCTCGGCCCAGCTCCTCGGCGATGGCGTAGCGGATCCGCTCCGGCGCCGCCCGGCAGCACAAGCCCAGCACCAACGCGGCCAGCAGCGCTCGCCCGCCTGCTCGCCGCCGGCTCTGCCTCTGCCTGCCCGCCATTGTCGCCAGCGCTCGCCGCGCTCCTCGCTCCCGCCGCTGCCCTCCCTCCCTTCCAGCCGCTCTCCGCAACGAGCGCAGCGGCCGCCGCCTCGGACGCTGCTGCTCCCCGCGCCGCGCCGCCGCTCGCCTCTGCTGCCCGCGCCGCTGCCGCTCTGGCCGGCGCCGGGCGAGCGAGCAGCCTGCGGGGCAGGACGCGGCTGCGGCTGCGGCTTGGGCTCCAGCGCCGCTCCGCGTCGGCCAACAGCGGCACCCGGAGGCGCCGCGACGCCACCGCAGCCGGTGATGGTCGCGCTCGCGGGGGCCCGGCCTTTTCACCGGGGTTCGGTGCCGGCACTCGGCTTCGGGATCTCTCTTTTATTAGAATGAACCATTTCAGAGACACGACCTTAGCTCTTAGCAGCAACGTTCCTCATTTTAAGGCCATCAGCAGTCTCGTACTGAAAGGATTTTACCTGCAGTAGATGTTTAAAGTACCAGTGAATATTGCAAGTAGTCAGAAGGATATCTTCATGACAGAGCCATAAGTAAGGGAACTCAGCTGCTCTTAATAAAATGGGGACGCAATTCTAAGAGCAAGAACCTTGGAACTATACAAGCAAGTGTCTTGATGCGTCTCCAAAGGCATTTAAAGCTGCGCTATTCTGTCAGGCAATTTTAGGTCATCTCCTTGAGTGATAAGGTGTATCTGGAGTCAATATTCCTGGCAGAGCAATAAATAAAAGGACTCAG
Organism: Opisthocomus hoazin; assembly: GCF_030867145.1. NCBI lineage: Eukaryota > Metazoa > Chordata > Aves > Opisthocomiformes > Opisthocomidae > Opisthocomus > Opisthocomus hoazin. The sequence goes on from NW_027448948.1 coordinate 83,256, forward strand.
CTGCTCCTCATAAAATCAAGGTGGAATTATGAGAGCAAGACACCATATTATACCTACAGAAGACTTTCAGAGCTTGTTAGCACCCTGTTGGTTATTGTCGACTCTGCTCTTCTTACCTGGGAGTAATACCAAGAAGGAAAGATTCATGTTGAAGTAATCATTTAGTAATCAGAAACAGAATGAAGGGAAAGTCATTGCAATCCTTTCATGTCAGGCATATAAAGGCTTTCCATCTTCCCAGTATTTCTTTCTTTTGCTCATAGAAGTCACTGACCTTTGTCTCACAGATGATGCTTCTTGTAGGGAGAAGTACAATCAATGCTAAGATCACAGAATAACCTTTTTTAGTTTGTTGCTGATTCAAAACAGTTCCTTCTTTTGTGTCTCCGTACTCATTCCCACTGTCTTTGTCATTGATGAAGATATTGTTGAGATATATTAAATACAACTGGTCCAAGTACGGACCCTTGGGGGACACCACACATTACTGGTTTCCACTTCGACATTGAGGCATTGACTAGAACTCCCTGGATGTGGCCATCCAGCCAGTTCCTTATCCATCTTAGAGTCCATATCTCTCCAAAGAGTGCCTAGCACGTTTTGGGTGACTGCGTGGGAGACACCCTGCACGTGTTCTCCCACTGACCCCTAGTCTGTTCCTGACATTATCGACGGTGGGAGAGGCCTTGGCACTAGGTCTGATATTAAATTACCACCCAGCCAGATGGAGCACACAAGCCTCTCTATTCTTCCTTCAAGGCCAGTCTCTCACTGATCTTTCACTGACTTCTCACCACGGGTTATCTGACAAGCAAGAACATTGCTTCCAGCTGAATTTTAGACGTGCTGGCAGACACACACAGGCCCACTTTTACCTTTCTCCAACAAGCAAGACAAGAATTTAACTACCATTCACATGGAACAGCAGGCAATAGGAAAGCAAACTGATGAACTCACAGCACGTGTCTTCTCTCTACCAGCACCTCCTCATACACAGCACCCCCAAGGCTCTGAAAGTCTTTGCAGGTTGCATGGTTCTTGTTAATCTTCCAAATTAGCAGACAGACTCCACCCAAAGAATAGTTGCACAGACAACTTCTCCTTACAGTAGATAATTTTTGACTTCTCAGCATATGTATGTGACAAGTAAGGGCATTTCTGCCAGCAGATACAAAGACTCACTTTCAGATCATAGCAATGAGGAAGGCAAGAAGTTAACACATGCAGAAAGACAGGGATCACAACATACTCATCTAGATACCAGCACTTAGAGAAGATAAATAACCCAGTTATTTAGTAGGGAGCGAATAGGCAGTTGGCAAAGTCTTTGTCTTGACAGCTGAACACCTTCAAGGGATGGATGGAAACTGCTCCCCCAGCCCAACAACTATGAGAAATCTTTTACTGTTTTAAACTTTACCAGCCACAATGAGGCCCTGGACCAAGAAAAACTCATAGATGTAAGAATGAGAAACCTGCAGAAGTGAAGGAATCATAGCTTAACATTTCAGATTATGTCAACAGTGGGATGTATGCAAGAAGGGTATCTAGGTGGTAGTAAATTCACAGGAGGCTCAAAGAGATGCTCGCAACAAAGACCATAGCCACAGCTCCTCAAGGTAAATTCTTTGGAAAGCAAAAATCTGAAAACACATGGAACCACAACTATGGGCCTCATATAACAACGACAATAAAATGAACTTGTGCATGTATCTTTCAGAAATTTCCAACTATAACACAGCAAATTCCTGCCTCTGCATTGTACAGACAGGATTCCTCACCGGACCCGAACATCACCCAACAGGCAAACTCACTGTGCAGAAAGACATAAAATGTCTATCAGAAATGTAGTGCACACCACTCTTCTCCTTACAGAGAACAAGAGTCACAACAGGGAAGCATGCAAAGAGATTTCTCTGTCCATACTACTGAAATAAAGAAACAGAAAATGTTCTCGAGTGCATAAGCAAAATACAGATCCAATAAAGAATCAGGCGTCAGAGTATCACCTCAGAGGGACCATCGTTCTACTTCAGCACACTGGGCAACCTGGAAGACAATTCATCTGTTGACAGATTAAATCTGAATGTAAAGTGTATGCCTATGCTCACGAACTACCTTTCATGGGAAATATCATACCACAGGAAAGCAAAGTGATGAACCCACCACTTGGCCAGTTGGAATCTGAGCACTGTGATGTCCAAAACTGAGACTCCATCACCCTCAGTTTATGTAGACCACCACAGAAGCCTGGGAATTACCAGAACACATGCCTTGTCTCCCTCTGTGCCTCCTCACACACGGCACCCCAAAGACTATCCTCAAAATCTTCACAGAGAGCATCGTTGTCATTGACCTTCCAAATGTGCAAATATACTCCATTAAAAGAAATGTTGCACAGATAATTTCTTCTTATCATAGAAAATACTTGACTTCCACCATCTGTATGTGACAAGCAAGAGCTTTCTTCCAGTAACACAGTAAGGAAACATGTCTGTGAATGTCTTTCTCTTTACAGCTGCAAATATGAACGACATGTATGTGACATTCAGACAAATAATAAAATTATAGAATCATAGATTGGAAAGATCATCAAGTCCAACCATTCGCCCAACAACACCATGCCAACTAAACCATATCCCGAAATGCCACATCTACATGTTTTATAAACACCTCGAGGGATGGTGACTGAACCTCCTCCCTGGGCAGCGTATTCCAATGTCTGACCACTCTTTCAGTAAAGAAATTTTTCCTAATATCTCATCTAAACCTCCCCTGACGCAACTTGAGGCCATTGCCTCTTGTCCTATCGCTAGTTACCTGGCAGAAGAGACAAACACCTATCTCACTACCACCTCATTTCAGGTAGTCGTAAAGAGCAATCTGGTCCCCCCTCAGCCTCCTCTTCTCCAGACTAAACAGCCCCAGTTCCCTCAGCCGCTCCTCCTAAGACTTCTTCTCCAGACCCCTCACCAGCCTCGTTGCCCTTCTCTGGTCACGCTCCAGCACCTCAATGTCTTTCTTGTAGTGAGGGGCCCAAAACTGGACGGAGTACTCGAGGTGTGGCCTCAGCACTGCCGAGTACAGTGGCACGATCACCTCCCTACTTCTGCTGGCTGCACTGTTCCTGATACAAGCCAGGATGCCGTTGCCCTTCTTGGCCACTTGGGCACACTGCTGGCTCATATTCAGTCGGTTGTTGACCAGCACCCCAAGTTCCTTTTTTTACTGGGCAGCTTTCCAGCTACTCCTCCCCAAGCCTGTAGTGTTGCATGGGGTTGTTGTGACCCAAGTGCAGGACCCACCATTTGGCCTTGTTGAAACTCATACCGTTGGCCTCGGCCCATCGATACAGCCTGTCCAGATCCCTCTGCAGAGCCTTCCTATCATCAAGCAGATTGACACTCCCGCCCAACTTGGTGTCATCTGCAAACTTACTGAGGGAACACTCAATCTCCCCATCCAGATTGTTGCTGAAGATGTTAAACAAGACCAGAACCAAAACTGAGCCCTGGGGGACACCACTCATCACCAGCTGCCAGCTGGATTGAACTCCATTCACTACCACTCTCTGCGCTCAGCCGTTCAGCCAGTTCTTTATCCAGCAAACAGTACACCCATGCAAAACATGAGCAGCTAGTTTCTCCAGGAAGATACTGTGGGGAACAGTGTCCAAGGCCTTACTAAAGTCCAGGTAGATGACACCTGCAGACTTTCCCTCGTCCACTAAGTGAGTCACTCGGTCATAGAAGGAGATCAGGTTGGTGAAGAAGGACCTGCCTTTCATGAACCCATGCTCGCTGGGTCTGATCCCCTGGTTGTCCTTCACATGCCCGGTGAGTGCACTCAGGATGAATCGCTCCATAGTCTTCCCTGGCACCGAGGTCAGGCTGACAGGCCTGTACTTCCCAGGATAGTCCTTCTGGCCGTTCTTGTAGATGGGTATTACACTGGTGATTCTCCAGTCATCTAGGACCTCCCCTGTTAGCCAGGAATGCTGATAGAAGATGGGGATTGGCTTGGCCAGATCCTCTGTCAGTTGCTTCAGCACTCTTGGGTGAATCCCATCTAGCCCCATACACTTCTCAGTGTCCAGCTGGCACAGCAGGTCATTAACTGCTTCCTCCTGGATTATGGGAGGTTTATTCTGCTCTTCTTCCCTATCTTCCAGCACTGGGGGCTGACTTAAAGACTGAGGCAAAGAAGGCATTAAGGACCTCAGCCTTTTCCTCATCCTTGCTGGCAATATTCCCCCTCACATCCAGTAAGTGTTGGAGACTCTCCTTGGCCCTCTTTTTGTTGATGTATTTGGAAAAACACTTTTTGTTGTCCTTTACAACAGTGGCCAGCCTGAGTTTTACCTGGGTTTTTGCCTTTCTAATTTCCTCTCTGCATGACCTAACGAGACCCCTGGACTCCTCTTGAGTCACCTGCCCTTTCTTCCATAGGTGGTAGACCCTCCTCTTTTTTCTGAGACCCAGCAAGAGCTGCCTTTTCAGCCAGGCCAGTCGTCTTCCCCACTGGTTCGTCTTGCGGCACATGGAGACCGTGTGCTCCTGTGCCTTTAAGACTCCCTCCTTGAAGAATGTCCAGCCTGCCTGGACCCCTTTGCCCTTCAGCACTCTGTCCCAAGGGACTCTCTCAACCAGCGTCCTGAACAGGCCAAAGTCTGCCCTCCAAAAGTCCATGGTGGTGGTTTTGCTGGCCCCCCTCTTAAGTTCACCTCAAACCGAGAACCCTATCATTTCATCTTCACTAAGCCCAAGACAGCCTCCGCCCAACACATTTCCCACCAGTCCTTCTCTGTTAGTAAACAGCAGGTCTAGCGAGGCATCTCCCCTGGTAGGCTCACTTACCAGCTGTGTCAGGAATTTATATTCCGCACACTTCAGGAACCTCCTAGACTGTTCCCTTTCTGCTGTGTTAAAGTCCTCCACGAGAACAAAGGCTAGCAATTATGAGACTTCTGCCAGCCTCTTGTAGACAACTTCATCTACCTCTTCATCCTGGTTGGATGGTCTATAGCAGACACCTAGCAAGATGTCTGCCTTGTTGGCTTTCCCCCTCATCTTTACCCATAAGCTTTCAACCTTGTCATCACAATCGTCGAGCTCTATACAGTCGAAGCAGTCCCTAACATACAGTGCTGCACCACTGCCTCTCCTTCCTTGCCTGTCGCTTCTGAAGAGCTTATAGCCATCCATCGCAGCACTCCAGTCATGAGAGTCATCCTACCATATTTCTGTGATGGTCATCAAATCATAGCTGTGTGCTCTACAATGGCTTCCAGATCCTCCTCTTTATTGCCCATGCTACATGCTTAGGTGTAGATGCACTTGAGCTGGGCTGTCGGTCTCACCCCTGACACTGGCATGCCATGCCTGCGCTCATCTCTAGTGAGCTGGGTGATGTCCCGTTCCGCCTTCGAACCTAGTTTAAAGCCCTCTCAATGAGCCCTGCCAGCTCATGGGCAAGAATCCTTTCTTCTCTTGGAGACAGCTGGAATCCATCTGTTGCCAGCAGGCCCAGTGCCATGTAAACCTCCCCATAATCAAAGAAACCAAAATTCCACCGATGGCACCAGTCTCTGAGCCACCTGTTAATCAGGTGAGTTTTCCTGCCCCTTTCAGTGCTCTTCCCTGCCACTGATGGGATTGAAGAAAACACCACCTGTGCCCCTGATCCTTCAACCAGCAACCCCAGTGACCTGAAGTCCCTTTTGATGGCCTTGGGACTTCTCTCCGCAATCTCTTCACCGCCAACCTGCATTACCAACAGCGGGTAATAATCAGTGAGCCACCCCAGACCAGGGAACTTCCTAGCAGTATCCCTAACCTGGGCCACAGGGAGGCAGTAGACTTCCCAGTGGGATGGGTCTGGTTGGCATATTGAGCCCTCTGTTCCCTTCAGAAGGGAGGCACCTATGAAATTACCCTCCTTTTTTTTCTTAGCTGGGGCAGTCATAATATGTGGGGCTGACTGACTCATCCTAGGCAACCCCCTGGATGGACCTTTGCCACATCCTCATTTAGCTGGTCCTCACATTCCAGAGCCCCATATCTGTTGCTGAAGGGCAACTAGGGAGGTGAGGGATGCCGGGAGAAGACTCGCTGGCTTCCCCGAGCAGAGACCCATTTCCATTCCCCCCTGTCTCTTAGGTCCCCTCTTTCTACTTGGTGGCAAGAGGGTAGGGAGTCCTCTGCTTCTTGTGGAGCCGCCTCTTGCTGCCTTGACCTCAGGGATGGCAGGGTGCAGCTCCACCAGTCAATCTCCCTCTCACATTCCCTAATGTTCTTTAACCTCTGCTCTTCCTCTTTCATCTCTGCCACCAGGCTGAGCAGATCATTTACCTGATCTCACCGAACACACCTGTTGTCTCTGCTGTCCTCCAGTACAAGCACCAGGCTCAGGCACTCCCTGCAGCCAGAGGCCTGTAACAGATGTGATCTTCAACACATTACCAGACACAAAAGCCCAGCTTTAGCTCACCACAACATTCAAGGCAAGAATTTAACACATGCAGAGAGGAAGGGATCACAAAGTAGTATTCTAGATTATGGCTTGCAGGGAAGGTACATATTTCAGGTGTTTAGTAGGGAATGAATACACAGCTGTCTCTTCCCAAAGCTCATTTATCTCATTTGTCAGAAGTACATAATTAAGCTGTTAGTTAAGAATTAACGACAACAGGCAAACACACAGGAAGAACCTCCCAGGTCTTCCAACACAGCTCGACTAACATGTTCTAGTGAAACTTGCTTGAAGATGAAACTCACGATTTTGCGTGATTCTACAAACTAGCATGAATGGGGAAAGGGGAAAAAGTGTCTCTTCTGTCCTTCAACAGCCCCTCATGAATAGCGCCCAGGACTTGACACTCTAAGACTACACAACCTACATGGTATTCTTCAACCCTTGTAATTTACAAGCACTTATCATCTCAGGGCCAGCTGCCCAGACCATTTCTCTTCAACAAGCACCACCTTCACATCACGGACTTCATATCTTAGGTTATCTGTACATTCCCCATGAGAAGAAGGCAGACACATTTCCCTGCTCACTACACTTCAGAGAAGAAACACCAAGGTTTTAAAAATAAGAGGGGCTGTCATATGGGAGAGACCGGGTCAGGGAACATCTGCACAAGGTCAGTCTGCCCCTCCTTACTTCTATCCTTGCACCTTGAATTTCTTCCCTCCCACCCTCGTATGGCTCATGCCATAGCATGTATTTTAGAATCCGTGCACATTCAGCTCCGTTTTGAACAAGTCAGCCTAAAAAGTTGGGCAATCAGGAAAACACATCCCCCGTTCCCTCCAGTACTACTTCACATGCAGCCACCCACAGACTTCGTCAAGTAGGAAACAACTTTTATGATACTCTTTCATCTTCATAACAGACATTGTCATGGAACCAGCTTCTTCAGATGTGAACATTAAAAGAGGAGGAGTCAGGAAAACACACCTTTCGTGTCTTCCAGTAACTGTTCATGGACTTACTCAAACAGTCACAACTTTTGCACTGTCAGTTCACGGACTTTCTACAGATGTCTTCACTTCTCTGTATGAAGCAGCAAGACACATCTATGCACACACTACACTTCAGAGAAGAAATATCGAGGTTCTAAAAACAGAACAGCAACTGTCCTCCAGAAGGGACTGGGTCAGCAAACAGCGTGTGACACACTAGAGGCATGATAAAATCACAAAGTGCTGCTGGAACATGCCTTGCTAAAAAGGTTGTCCCCAACTTTCCTGTAGGCTGTCTTTATGTACTGGAAGTCCACACTAAGGCCTGCCTGCAGTCTTCTCTTCTCCAGGCTGAACAACACCAATTCTCCCAGCCTGTCCTCATAGGAGAGGTGCTCCAGATTTAAAATAATTTTTGTGGCCCTCCTCCGGACCTGCTCCAACAGTTGCGTGTCCTTCTTCTGCGGAGGGGTTCAGAGCTGGACGCAGTACTCCATGTGAGGTCTCACGCGGCAAAGCACAGGAGAGCAGAGCGGCAGAATCCCCTCCCTCAACCTGCTGGCCTCGCTTATTTGATGCAGCCCAGGATACGGCTGGCAATCTGGGCTGCAAGCGCACATCGTTGGCTCATGTCCAGCTTTTCATCCACCAGTACCCCCAAGTGCTTTGCAGCAAGGCTGCTCTCAATCCAGTCATCTCACAGTCTGTATTGAAACTGGAGATTGTCCTGACCCAGGTGCAGGACCTTGCACTTGGCCTCATGAGGTTCACACAGGCCCACCTCTCCAGCTCATCCTGAGCTCTTAGGATGACATCCCATCCTTCCGGTGTGTCAGCTGCAGCACTCACCTCGGTATCATCAGGAAACTCGCTAAGGGTGCACTGGATATTGCTATGTCATTGATGAAAATATTAAACTGCACTGGTCCCAGTACAGACACCTGCGGGATACCACTTGTCACCAATTCCTTGGGAAGAGGAAGCTCACATGGCATGACAATATAGATGGGCTCTGAACAGGGAAAGGAGAACACATCTCTTGTGCCCTTCAACAACTCTGCAAACAGCTCCCACGACCCTTCTCTCTAACTCTGCACAACTTACATGGTGTTCTTTGACTGTCCCAGTTGGCAAGCACATGTCATCACAGGGCCGGCTGCCCAGACCTTTTCTCTTCAATAAGCACAACCATCACACCATGGACTTCACATAGATTGTCTTACATCTCCGTGGGAAGAAGGAAGATGCATTTCTCTGCGCAGTGCACTTCAGAGAAGAAACACTAAGGTTCTAAAGGTAAAAGAGGATCTGTCCTCCAGGAGAGACTGGGTCAGGGAGTATCTGCAAAGGGTCAGTCTCCCTCTCCTTACAGCTCACATTGCACCTTAATTTTCTTCCCTCCTACCTTCCTATGCTTCTCAGCATAGCATGTATTTTAGAGTCAAGGCGCATCCATCTCTGTTTTCCATAAGTCAGCCTTAAGAGACAGGGAATCAGGAGAACACATCTCCCATTTCCTTCACTAGCCCTCCACATGCAGCCACACACAGACTTTGCCAAATACTCAACAACTTATCCAGGTTTTATCCATCTTCATAATTGGCACACAGACATCGACACAGGACCAGCTCTTGCCAGCCCGTTCCTCCCACCACTGCACAAACATCAAAGCACAGATGCATACAAAGGCATTTCGGTGCTCACCATGTTGTCATGGAGAATCAGAAAGGCTGAGAAAAGTAGAAACCACCAGCAGCTACGTTATACACAGGGACATTAACGTTCCTTTTATGATCAAGCTGAAACAAAAGTGCTGTTCCGAAGACACCTGACCCTGCGAATCACGCAAGCTTCCATTTAATAATAATCCAATACATCCCTACAGAAGAGCTAACAGTGATAAGGAGAAAAGATGTGCAAAAATTTCCAACAGACAACTTTTCCTTACCATGGAAAATATTTGACTTCTGACCACATGTGTGGGACAAGGAAGAGCCTTTTTTCCAGTCACATTTGAAGGAAACAATCTATGAAATTATTTGGCACATAGGGTAGGTACATATTTCAGGTATTTAGTAGGAAATGCATAAACAGTTGGCTCGTCCCAAAGCTCCCCTTGTGGTGCTTGGCATAACTGCATGATTAAGTTCTTAGTTAACATTGATAACAACCTGCAAACACACAGGAAGAACATCCCAAGTCTCCCAATACAGCTGGAGTAACAAGTGTTCTAGCCCTACTTGTTTGGGAAGATGAAACTCACATTGCATGATACTACGGATGGGTGTGGAACAGGGAAAGGTGATACCTTACATCTTCCGTCCTTCAAGAGTCCCTCATGAACAGCTCTCAGGACTCTCCTCTCCAACCCTTCACAGCCTGCATGATTTTCTTTGACCCTCATAATCAACTTGTATCGTGTTCTTCAACCCTCGTAATTTACAATCACGCATCACCACAGTGCCAATAGCTGAGATCATTTCTCTTCAACATGCACCACCACCGCACCACGGACTTCACATACATTTCTTTATAACTCCATATCAAGAAGGAAGACACTTATCTCTGCTCACTAGTCTTGTGGGAAGAAATATTAAAGGAACAAAATTAAAAGGGGAGAACTCCTCCAGGAGAAATTGGCTCAGGGAACGTGTGCAGAGGGGGACTATTCCCCTCCTTCATCTCTCCCCGCACCTCCCACTTCTCCTGTCCTGCCCTCCTATGGCTCTTGTCATAGCATGTATTTTCAAGGCAAGGCACATCCAGCTCCCTTTTAAGTAAGTCAGCCTAAAGAGACGTGGAATCAGGAAAACACAGGTCCCGTTTCCTTCACAGACGTTGTCAAATAGTCAACAGCTTTTATAATACTCTTCATAACACACTTCATAACAGGCAGGCAGACACCATCATGCGACAATCTCATGTCCAGCCCATTCCTACACCCGCTGCACAAAAATCAAACCACGGACGGATACGAAGATATTTTGTTGCGCAACACGTTATCATGGAGAAACAGAAAGGCAGTGAGAAGTAGAAAAGACTGGTATTTAAGTTGCACACGGGGCCATTAATATTCCGTTTCTGATCCTACTCAAACAAATCTGCTGTCGGGAAGACAACAGACCCTGCTAATCACGTAAACTTCCATTTGATAATAAAGCAATACATCTGCTCAGAAAAGCTAATAGTGACAAGGAAGACCGGTATTACGCATGTCGGGGTAAAACAAGAAACGACCTGGCACATAAAAAACCACCATCAGAACAAGAAGTATGAGCACAGGGAGTCTCTGCACATGAAGCTAAGCTTCACCTTCCCTGCAAAGACACAGCGTATCAACAGCTTAAATAGAAGATTAACAAATAATTAACAACAATAAAGCAGTGTAATATTATTCATTAATTCTATTCCTGAAGTCCCAAAAGATGGTTCAGTCAATGATGAATGACCAGTAATGGAGGAAAAAAGGCAGGCCACTTCCAAGACAGTCTTACTTTTTTTTAAAATGTTTTTCATCTGTCTTTCAGTAAATATACTCCAGTTTGAAGTCTAGGCCTGTGCACTAATTGACAACTACAGGTCTATCAAATCCAAAGGTTAAGTCACGAAGCCAAGCAGTGGAAAAAAACTCAATGGGATATCAGGGGAAATTTTCATCATGTAATACGAATCCATTCATAGAAATTGGAGTGTCATTAAGTGGGAACGAATAGTTCCTTTGTTGAAGGCCATTTCCAAGTAACCTGGGACTTCAGAGATATTGCCTTTTGGGCTACAAATTTGCCCAATTCTACTAGCGTTTGAGAGGAGATGCACGGGGTGATAACGAAATTGTAAGAAATTCTAAGAACTGGGTACTAGTGATGCCCGAGCAAGCCGAGCAAGAAGTACTTCAACAATTGCAAGGAAGTGCCAGAGGAAAAACTAGAGGCTGAAAGTTCCTTGTGCGGTTACACATGCAACGGAACGTTCCAAACTTAGAGAAAGCTAAGTATGATGAGCTCTGCACAGCGGGTATAGAACACGGCACATAAAACACACACAGCAGACCCAGAACGCGTTCAGGAGGTGACATACACGAGCTGGCCATCATCATAAAATGTGACTTCCAAGAGTGTAAACCGTGCGCTTTTAAACGCCTGTGGCTACTCTTAAGAATGCTAAGCACCGCATACACGAAAGCAGGTTGAAAAAAACTAACGTACCTGGAAGGAAGCTTGGTCACTATTGTCGGCACTGTGATCTCCCGTAGGGACGAGATCACCCGAAGCCTGAGCGGGCGGCCGGGCCGGGAGGGTGTCGCAGCAGCTGCCGCCCGACAAGCGGAGCTGGCTCTTGCACGAGTCGGCGGTGAGCGACACCTCGTGCGAGTAGGAGTGCAGGAAGGCGCGGACGCCGTCGATGCCCACGAAGTGCGAGGCCGGGACGCCGCGCAAGGCTCCGCTGCCCGCCGCCGGCAGCTGCGAGCAGCGCCAGCGCCGCAGGCGCAGCGCCAGCAGCAGCAGCAGGAAGGCGAGGAAGAGGCAGGACACGGCCGCCACGGCCAGCACCAGCCACCGCGTCAGGCCGCCGGCCGGCTCGCCCGGCGCCGCCGCCGCGCTGCCCAGCTCCGACAGCAGCTCGGCCACGCTCTCGGCCAGCACCACCGTCAGCGTGGCCGTGGCCGACAGCGCCGGCCGCCCGTGGTCCTTCACCACCACCACCAGGCTCTGCCGCGCCGCGTCGCGGGCCAGCGGCACGCGCGCCGTGCGCACCTCGCCGCTGTGCAGCCCCACGCGGAACAGCCCCGGCTCCGTCGCCTTGGCCAGCTCGTACGACAGCCACGCGTTCTGCCCCGCGTCCGCGTCCACCGCCACCACCTTGGCCACCAGCGCCCCGGCCTCCGCCGAGCGCGCCGCCAGCTCCACGCCCGCCCAGCCCCAGCCCCAGCCCGAGCCCGAGCCCTGGGCCGGCGCCGGCTGCGGGTACAGCACCTGCGGCGCGTTGTCGTTCTCGTCCACGATCACGAGCCGCACCGACACGTTGCTGCTCAGCGCCGGCGCGCCGCCGTCCTCCGCCCGCACCCACAGCCCCACCTCGCGCACCTCCTCGTAGTCGAACGAGCGCAGCGCGTACAGCGCGCCCGTCTCCGCCTGCACCGACACGTACGACGAGAGCGGCGCGCCCCGCACCCGCCCCTCCCACAGCCGGTACCGCACGCGCGCGTTCTGCCCCCAGTCCGCGTCCGCCGCCCGCACCGTCAGCACCAGCGCGCCCGCCGCGTTGTTCTCGGGCAGCCGGGCGCTGTAGCTCGCCTCCGCGAACACCGGCGCGTTGTCGTTCACGTCCAGCACCCGCAGCGCCAGCACCGCGCTGCTCCACAGCGCCGGCGACCCGCCGTCCGCCGCCCGCACCGTCACGTTGTACTCCGACACCTCCTCCCGGTCCAGCTCCCTCGCCGTCACCACGCTGTAGTAGCTGCCCTGCGAGCTCCGCAGGCGGAACGGGACGCCCCCGTCCAGCGAGCACCGCACCTCGCCGTTCGCCCCCGAGTCCCGGTCCTGCACGTGCAGCAGGGCCACCACAGTCCCCGACGGGGCGTCCTCCGAGATCTCCTTCAGCGCCGACCGCACCGAAATCTCGGGCGCGTTGTCGTTGATGTCTGTGACGGTGATCGTGACTTTGGCCGTGTCGGAGAGGCCGCCGCCGTCTTCTGCCTGCACTTCTAGTTCGTAGGAGTCGCCTTCCTCGAAGTCAAGGCTCCGCACCAACGTTATCACTCCCGTCTCAGAGTCCAGATGGAATATCTGAAAGGCGCTCTCAGTCACTTTCTTTATTGAGGATTTCACGTTACCGTATAGTCCCTCGTCAGCGTCGGTGGCCTTGAGGGTGACGAGGATGGAGCCCACGGGCACGTCCTCCGGCACACGCACCGTGTACTCCGCCTGGCTGAACACGGGCGCGTTGTCGTTCGCGTCCAGCACCGCCACGCGGATCCGCGCTGTGCCCGTCCGAGACGGCTCGCCGCCGTCGCTCGCCCTCAGCACCAGCTCGTGAAACGCCGCCTCCTCCCGGTCCAGCGCCTTCGCCAGCACCAGCTCGGGACGCCGATCGCCGCCGGGGCCCGCCTGCACGGCTAGTGAGAAGTGCTCGTCGCCGCTCAGCTCGTAGCTCTGCAGCGAATTCGGTCCCACGTCCGGGTCGTGAGCCTCGGCCAGGCGAAACCGCGACCCCGGCGCTGTCATCTCGCTCATTCTCAGCTCCATTTCTGCCTCTCGGAAGCTTGGGACGTTGTCGTTAATGTCCATGATTTCCACTTCGATTCCATAAACCTGCATATCCCCCTCCACTATCACCTCACAGCGCAGCACGCATTTCTCCAGCAGCCGGCACAGCTGCTCTCTGTCTATCCTCTCCGCCGTCACTAAATGTCCCGTCTTCCCGTGCAGAGCGAAATACTGCGTCCTACCTTCGGAGACAACGCGGACGCCGCGATCGCGGAGCGCCGGCAGCTGCAGCCCCAGGTCCTTGGCCACGTCGCCCACGAACGAGCCCTTCGGCATCTCCTCGGGAACCGAGTAGCGCAGCTGCCCCCACGCCGCCTCCCACGCCGCCACCAGGACGCACCACAGCAGGGCTCGCTCCCGCCGGCCCCACCGCCTCACCGCCGCGCACATCGGCGCCGCGGCCCCGCCGGCACCGCAACACCGCCGGCAGCAGCTCCCCGCCAGCGCCCGGCGAGACGGCTCCGGTTTCGGCTCCGGCTCCGGCTCCGGCTCCCGCTGTCGCTCCGGTCCCGGCCCCGGCTCGCCGCTGCCGGCCCCTCCGCCTCGCTGCAGCCCGGCTCCGCACCGCGGGGACGCTCGCACAGCGCCCGGCCGCCGAGCCAGCCAGCCAGCGAGCGAGCGAGCCGGGCCGCAGCGGGCGGGGCTGCCTGCAGCGCTCCGGCCTTCCTCTCGCTCCTCCTCGGTCAACAGCGGCGCCCGCAGCCTCCTCCCGGCATTGCAGGCACCGAGCGCTGCCGAGCGCAGCCCGCCCTGCCTTGCCCACGCACAGCTCGCGCCCACGCCACACTCGCCACGGAGACCTCGGCTCCCGCCCGGCGCTCATGTCCTGCGCTGCCTTTTCTCCAGCAGAAGTAAGTGTAAGTAAGAAGTAAGTGTATGTTTTCTACTTTTAGCGTGTAGACTATTTATCGAACATATATAAATTATACATGTTCCTTTTCCGAGTTAAGTAAAGGTGGCCCGTCCACCTGTAGTCAAAATTGGTGAATTTTGTCATAGTTTGGTATATAACGCGTCATGATCGCGAGTCCCAGTTTGGTCCCTACATACTACAGAGACCGGAGATGTAGTGCGGTGGGGGTGTTTCCCACTGTATCATCATTTCGTTTTTTCTTTTATTAGTAGAAGTTAGAATACAATATTGAAATAACAGAATAAGATGTTAGAGGTTACAAGATTAAGGTATAACAGTCCGCGATTTACTCACGAATATATGTATTATGTCCACAGAGGTGAATAGTGCTCGATTTGATAGTCGACGAGCAACCTTCTCTCGTCGGGACGAAGAGAGGCCCAGATCCGCCAATAACTCGTAATTGCCTTGATGCCATTTTCCGCGTGCTCCGAGTGGGAAGCCCATGAATTTGATGCGGGTTGCATTTGTTAGTTCTTGTACTTGATTCAATAAATGTTGATACTTCTTTACTTTTTCTGCTGCCGCATCCGCCAATGATGTTGGTTTACTTTCATATCGCACCGTGATGTCGACCACCAACGCTTGGTCCCCTTTGACAAAGACCAAGTCTGGTTTATACAACTCGTTGTTGTTATCCCTGAGCAACGGCTCTTGGAAAACAACCCACTCTTTCTTTTTGGCTTCACCGATTAGTATTTCGCCCAGGTAATTATGTCTTTTAATCCTGGCATCTTGGACTGCAGGGCAGTAGCCGATGATAAGGGCACAGGTCTCATTGTCCGCTCCGCAGTGCCGACACGATGTTGATTGTTGGTCTTTCCTACCCCTAGCCAAGAATTCTCTTGTGGGGTAGGCATTCGCCCGTAGTTGTAGGGCCGTGATGATTTTTCTGTGAGGAATGCCCCTGTAATGTTCGATCCAGTTGTTACTGACTTTGTCCTTTTCAAAATTTGATATTC
The DNA here is from genome assembly GCF_030867145.1 of Opisthocomus hoazin. NCBI lineage: Eukaryota > Metazoa > Chordata > Aves > Opisthocomiformes > Opisthocomidae > Opisthocomus > Opisthocomus hoazin. The sequence continues at coordinate 98,866 of NW_027448948.1, forward strand.
CCCGGCCTTGGGAAGACTACTATTAGGCTTAGCCCATTAGTCGAAAAGCATTACGCGTTTATCAACACACATCTCTGTAGCCTTTGATCCTGAATGACTTGTATAAAGATAGCAAAAGAAAACAGGTTGTACTGAGACACACATCGTGACAATCAGACACACCACATACACACCACCCCCAACCCCCAGGACAACCAGGGCTATCACGGTGCTTAATCCAATTGCCAGGCACTTTGCCGTTAATACTTCTCTTCGTACGGAACAACGTGTAAATGAAGGACTCCACCACGACTGACTGAGACGACACATTTAAAGGCAGAAGAAGGTGGGGTCAACCCACTGAAACTGGGACACGAATCCTCTAAGCCCGTTCAGTTCCTGGGGAGGTGAGGCTGCTCAGGCACCTGCCGTGGACTCGGGGATTTCTACCCAGGAGACCTTCCTGGGAACGCAGCAGAGGAGGAGGCTACCCTACTGCTCCAAAATCATTCCTTCCCACCCACCGCCTGTGACAGCCTGGAGGCGACTTGATCGCTTCGCACTGATTGTACTACAGCAGCCCAGGAGCCAGCCAGCGCCTGCAGTGGACCTGGCCAGAATCATCTGCTCGACTCCTCGCAAGCTACAGAGAAAGTGGCTTTGCGACTACAGTAAGAAGAATAACAGGGACGTCTGCCTTATCTCCCTTGCCTATTCTGTAGCCCATCCTAGCAATATTGGGTGTGAGTGCAGCCATGCGACAGAACGGATTTGGTCCAATTTGGATTTGATTTGAGCTTTCAGATTCTCAGAAATTACAGTGCAAAAGGCTGATACTTAGTAAAGTATTCATCTATTTCTTGAATCTTCATGTTGGTAGGACACCTTTTCAACAAACTACTGTAGGGCAGCAGGAGAAAACAAGTACAGCTGCACACCCTAAACTTTGCAGACCATTTGTGAAAGCGTAAATGGACTTTATTCTGGAGATGGCCCGAGACGCGAAAGTGGACTTTATTCGAGTGCTTAACCGCTGTCATTTTGAGTATTCCCTTGTTGGTCCTTGGTTTAGTATTCCCCTGTCAAAGTTATCAACCAGCTCCAATCACCTCGCACCCCTCTTTGGGAAAGGGGGAGAGGAAAAGAAGACAGGCTCTGAAACAGAGAAGGATCCCATTCTACACCTTCACCTGTTTAGGGAAGGCAGATCAGGAATGGTAAAATAAGGGAAGGAACACCCAGGAAAAAGAAACGAGAAAGAACTGCACAAAGACATCGGATAAGTCATGCCTGTGTGCGATTTATCCGTCCCATGATATGATGCCGTTTCTGCAGCAGCCTTGCTCCAAAACATGAGGGAGCACCAGCGGTACAGGGGAATATTCACTGGGGAGGAACAATCTGTAACTTCTCCGTTCATCGAGCCACTCGTACCTTTCCGTGGGAAACAGCATTAATCGACTGTTTTGTATCCAGCTATCAACCACCTCCGAGTATATCGGTTTGGGGAAAAAACGATTAAGAAGGGAAAATCTCCAAGACTAAGCCTCCACCGCATTTTCCCATCTTTGTCACGCACAATCATTAATCTACGGCGTGCACTACTAACTCAGACGAGAGTTGTACAGCTGAACCTGAGCCTGTGACCTCCGAGGAACCAAGAATTGCCGCCGCTAGCTGCCAGCTGTGAGGGGAAGGCGAGTAACATAAGACAGCTTTTCAACAAAATACTGGAGGACAGCAGGAGAAGACAAGTACAGCTGCACACCCTCAGGTGTGGGGAAACTGCACATTGAAAAATGTGCAAACGGAATTAAATCAAGAGCCGAAACTGACCAATTGCGAATTTCTTGTAATTTCATGTACGTTTTCAGATCTTAAAGGTCTATCTCTGTAAACAGACAGATGTAACAGCTGTTGGAATTGTTGCTGGGAGAAGTAATTCTCTATAAAGCATGTCCAAGCACCTCTCTTTGGGAAAAGAGGATAGGACATGAAAGCAGGCTCAGAAGTACAACACGTGACAGAGGGGTTTCTTTTACACATGACCTGTGTATGAAAGGATGATCTGGAATGGTAAAAAAGAGGGAACTACCACCCAGCATGGAACACAAAATCAGAAATAACTGCACAAAGGAAACAAAGAAATACAGCTCCGAAAATACTAACCCATCCCACTATTGCTGCCATTTCTGCAGCAGCCTTCCACCAAGAGATGGCAGGGCACGGGGCAGGGGACTAACGTTCGTTAGGGAGGAACTGATGCCTCAGTAAGAGAGTCTCAATGGATCCCTGAAAGCCAGAGGGAAAGGATTTAACCCCCGCTTGGCCTCCTCCCCTCGCCCGACCCCCATCGCTGTTGCAGATGGGAAAGGGGAGAGAAGGTGCCGGTGATATCAAACCAGTAAAAGGAGGACAGCAAGAGAACAGAAGGAACTGATAAGGACTAGCACGGTAGCCTTAAAGAGACACATTTGCAATTAAAAGATACTAAGATAGGTGCAAAACGAAACAAAACCGCTGATCAAAGGAAGACTACTTGAGCTGTGAGTGAACTATCCTAATTAACACGGTTAAACAAGCGCCCTGAACAGTGAAAGTCCACTCCTCAATGCCCCATCTCTTCTTCATGAAACAAGCGCAGCAAAATGGAAGGATACTGTGACTACATTCTGGAGTAACTCAGCACCAAGCAGCCATGCACACGCACTCTATGTTGGGGGGTCCATTACAGAAAAGAAACTCACCCATGAAGAATTAATTACCCTTAGAATTAAACGCTATAGGAACAGGAAAGGAAGCCGGGCTCTGAAATACAAAACGCGATTTGATTTTGGGGTTCGGTTTTCTTTTTGCAATCCCAACCTACGCCTTAACTTCTGTAGAAAAGACAACCCTGTAACAGTAAAAAATACCACCCAGAATGGAAGAAGAAATGAGAAATAGCCGCCATTTTGCAGCAGCCTTCCCGAAAAAGGGGGGAAGGCACGCGGCGGAGGAGAAATCTCTAACTTCTCCGTTCATGGAGCCTCATGCACGTTTCCTTTGGAAGTTCAACACCAAACAGCATTAAGCAACGGGGCTTTGTTCAGCTGCCAAACAAAGACCATCGCTTTGGGAAAAAACAATCAGGAACGAAAGAACAACAAACATCAACCATGTTTCAGCGACCGAGTCCTGCAGAATTAGCGGATCTCTTTGTACACAGGAAGGATTCGCCTGCACTGCTACTAGCATTTCAGACAAGTTTCAGAGTCAAAAGTTCTCAGCTCAACCGGAAGCTGAACCTGTGACCACCGATGAACCAAAAAGTGCCTACTCCCTGCCCTGAGTGGAAGGCGTTTACCCCGTTCCTTCTATCATTCCTTCACGGACAGACGGACCAGCACTTCCCACCCACTCCACTCACTGGGGAAACTCAGGAGAAAGAGGACGGAGTTCCAGAAAGCTCCAAGGATCCCATACTGCATAGCGAAGACACGCGGTCACCCTTACTAAACAGACCATTTTGGATAGGACAGGTTTTGCAAACAACTTATTTTGCCTGGTGGATGTCCAGCATCAGCAGAGCTCATTACACCAAAGAGGTTCACCACACTCGCATCAAAGCAGTAAAAGGAGGACAGCAAGAGAACAAAAGGAACTGATAAGGACTAGCACGGTAGACTTAGAGAGCCACATTTGTAATTCAAAGCTACTAAAATGGGTGCTGAACGAAACAAAACTGCTGATCGAAAAAAGACTACATGAGCTGTGAGTAAACTATCCTAATTAGCATAGTAAAAAAACCGCCCTCGGGCAGTGAAACCCCGCTACCAAAAAAAAACCCCTTCTCCATGGAACATGTGCAGCAAATAGGAAGCATAGTGGGACTTTAAGTAGAAACGAGACATGCAAGAACCAATGGGAAAGAGGGTGATTTAGCGTAAATGGAAAAGTACTGGTAACTGTTGCTTGAAACATGTAAATGTTTACCGCCTGTTAGACAAAGTGTGCTAGCTTTGTGAAGTCACCACCTCGCACCTATCTCTGTGCAGATGTGAAATGAAACGCAAAACGTCCATCAGAGCAAATCCTTCAAGTTAAACGCTATCCACCAGGACAAACATTTATTTCACAAAATATGCAAAAAAAAAGAATAGGAAAAGAAGACAGACTCTGAAATACAAAGCGCGGTTTGTTTGGGGGAATTTTGTTGGTGTTATTGTTTTGTATTTTCTTTTTCGGAATTCCCATCTCACGCCATAACCACTGTAGAAAAGACAAATCTGGAACAGTAAAAAAAATACCACCCAGGATGGAACATAAAATGAGAAATAGCTGCGCAGAGAACTCGGAGCAACCACGCCTGGACAAAATTAATTCGTTCTACTCATGCTGCCATTTAGCAGCAGCCTTCTCCAAAAGATAGGAGGGCACACGGCAGGGGAACAATCTCTAACTTCTCCGTTCATGGAGCCTCATGCACGTTTCCTTTGGAAGTTCAACACCAAACAGCATTAAGCAACGGGGCTTTGTTCAGCTGCCAAACAAAGACCATCGCTTTGGGAAAAAGAAATCAGGAACGAAAGAACAACAAACATCAACCATGTTTCAGCGACCGAGTCCTGCAGAATTAGCGGATCTCTTTGTACACAGGAAGGATTCGCCTGCACTGCTACTAGCATTTCAGACAAGTTTCAGAGTCAAAAGTTCTCAGCTCAACCGGAAGCTGAACCTGTGACCACCGATGAACCAAAAAGTGCCTAGTGCTGGCTCTGAGTGGAAGGGGTTTACCACGTTCCTTCTATCATTCCTTCACGAACACACGGACCAGCACTTCCCACCGACTCCACTAACTGGGGAAACTCAGGAGTAAGAGGAGAGTTCCAGAAAGCTCCAAAGATCGCATACTGCACAGCGAAGACACGCGGTCACCCTTACTAACGCAGACCATTTTGGATAGGACAGGTTTTGCAAACAACTTATTTTGCCTGGTGGATGTCCAGCATCAGCAGAGCTGTTTACACCGAAGAGGTTCACTTGACACTTGGAACATTTCCTTCAGCACAAGCTGAACGGCAAGAACCTCTCCGCCGAGCCTACACGAGTGACAGCGGATCAGGCAGCACGTGCCGTTTCGCACTGCCTGCTGCCGAAAAAGAAACGTTAACGAATTAATTCATCCGTCCCTGGGAACACAGGTCGGCACTAGCCGCCAAAGCAGACACAGGAGGCGCAACAGCCCAGCACCGCCAGCCCGAGGTTAGGAAAGGCGCCGAGAGAAGGACCGCGCGGGCTTACCAACCTGCGGTGCGTCGGGGTGGGCGGGCGGCTCTCCCGCGCCGGCGCTGCTGCTTGGGCTCGGCTTCGCGCAGGGCTCCCCGCCGAGCAGCTCCTCCGCGGGCAGGCTGGGCAGCGGCGGCGGCAGCCAAGCGCCGTCGGCCACGGCGCGGCCCGGCGCCACGCACAGGTTGTAGGAGTAGGGCAAGGTGCCCTCGCAGAAGTCGGCCGGGAAGGTGGCGCCGGCCACCGAGAAGCGCTGCGCGCCCAGGCAGCGCAGGACGGCGGGCGGCCCGGCCCGGCGCATCCGCGCCAGCACGGCCAGCGCCACGCTCAGCAGGAACAGGGCGGAGAGGAGCGCCAGCGCCAGCACCAGGTAGAACTGCAGCTCCGCCGGCGAGTCGGCGCCCGCCGCCCGCTCGCTCAGCTCCGGCAGCGCCTCCTGCAAGCTCTCGGCCAGCACCACGTGCAGCGTGGCCGTGGCCGACAGCGCCGGCTGCCCGTGGTCCTTCACCACGGCCACCAGCCGCTGCTTCGCCGCGTCCCTCTCCGACACGGCCCGCGCCGTGCGCACCTCGCCGCTGTGCAGCCCCACGCGGAACAGCGCCGGCTCCGCCGCCTGCACCAGCTCGTACGACAGCCACGCGTTGCGCCCCGCGTCCGCGTCCACCGCCACCACCTTGGCCACCAGGTACCCGGCCTCGGCCGACCGCGGCACCACCTCGAACGCCGCCGGCACCGACTCCGCCCCCGCCGCCCCCGCCGCCGGCCACAGCACCCGCGGCGCGTTGTCGTTGCGGTCCAGCACGAAGACGCGCACCGTCGCCGTCGAGCTCCGCGCCGGCGACCCGCCGTCCTGCGCCCGCACCGCCACCGCGAACTCGCGGCACTGCTCGTAGTCGAACGAGCGCTGCGCGTACACCGCGCCGCTCCGCGCCTCCACCGACACGTACGGCGCCGCGCCCGCGCTGCCGCCCGCCAGCCAGTAGCTCACGCGCCCGTTGGCGCCCGCGTCCGCGTCCCGCGCGCGCACGCGCACCACCGGCGCGCCCGCCGCGTTGTTCTCCGCCATGTAGGCGCTGTAGGCGGCCTCCTCGAACACCGGCGCGTTGTCGTTCACGTCCGACACCTCCAGCACCAGCGCCGTGCGGCTCGACAGCGCCGGGCTGCCCCGGTCCCTGGCCACCACCGTCACCCGGTGCTCGGCCGCCTGCTCTCGGTCCAGCGCGCTCGCCGTCACCACCTTGTACGAGCCGCCCGGCGACGACACGATCGACAGCGGCGCCTCACCCAACAGCTCGCACGACACCTGCCCGTTCTCCCCGGAGTCCCGGTCCCGGACTTTCACCAGGGCCACCACGGTTCCGGCCGGCGCGTCCTCGGCCACCGGGCTCGACACCGACAACATCGTGATTTCGGGCGCGTTGTCGTTCTCGTCGGTGATGTCTATCTGCACTTCGCAGTGAGCCGTGAGCCCGCCGCCGTCCCTCGCCTCCAGGCCGAAGCTGTATTTGCTCTTCTCCTCGAAATCGAGGGGCCCCACCGTCCTCACCTCGCCGCTGTCGCAGCCGACGCTGAACAACGCGCGGACGCCGTCCGGGACGTTGCCGAACGAGTACGAGACCTGCCCGTTGGTGCCCGCGTCCGCGTCCGTGGCTCGCACCCGCAGCACCAGCGACCCCGCCGGCAGATTCTCCCGCACTAGCGCCTCGTAGACGCTTTTACTGAACACGGGCGCGTTGTCATTGGCGTCCGTCACGTTGACGCGCACCTGCACAGTCCCGGACCTCATCGGCTCCCCGCCATCCACTGCCGTCAGCACCAGCTGGAAGGAGCTCTGCTTCTCCCGGTCCAGAGCTCGCTCCAGCACTAATTCCGGCTGCTTCTTTCCACCCGGGCTTTCCTTCACAGCCAGAGTGAAGGACGGGTTGCTGCTGAGCTGGTAAGTCAGCAGCGAGTTGCCCCCCACGTCTGCGTCTCGAGCCATCTCCAGAGGAAAACGAGCACCGGGCGTAGTCCATTCACCGATCTCGAGGTCGAGAGCAGCCTTGCTGAAGGTCGGTGAATTGTCGTTGACGTCCTGGATGGCCACCTCGACGTGGAAAACGTTGAGCGGGTTCTGCAGCAGCGCCTCGAAGCTGACGGAGCAGGACGCCGACTCGCCGCACATCTCCTCCCGGTCCAGCCTCTCGCTCACGTACAGGTTCCCGCTCTCCTCGCTCACCGTGAAGTATTGCTTCTCGGCGCTGAGCCGCAGCTTGCGTGCCGGCAGCTCCGCCGGGCTCAGCCCCAGGTCCCGCGCCAGCGGCCCCACCAGCGAGCCTCGGCCCAGCTCCTCGGCGATGGCGTAGCGGATCCGCTCCGGCGCCGCCCGGCAGCACAAGCCCAGCACCAAGGCGGCCAGCAGCGCTCGCCCGCCTGCTCGCCGCCGGCTCTGCCTCTGCCTGCCCGCCATTGTCGCCAGCGCTCGCCGCGCTCCTCGCTCCCGCCGCTGCCCTCCCTCCCTTCCAGCCGCTCTCCGCAACGAGCGCAGCGGCCTCCGCCTCGGACGCCGCTGCTCCACGCGCCGCGCCACTGCTCGCCTCTGCTGCCCGCGCCGCTGCCGCTCTGGCTGGCGCCGGGCGAGCGAGCAGCCTGCGGGGCAGGACGCGGCTCCGGCTGCGGCTGCGGCTGCGGCTGCGGCTCCAGCGCCGCTCCGCGTCGGCCAACAGCGGCACCCGGAGGCGCCGCGACGCCACCGCAGCCGGTGATGCCGTGCGGCGCTTCGGTCTCTGCGCCCCGAGCCGCACGGTCAGCAGCTGCCGGGAGTCGGCGCCATCGGCTACGGAAAAGCGCGAGTCGGCTTCTGGTTTGGCGAGTTCTCTCATATCCGCGGAAAGGCGCACCAAGCAGCTGCGTTCAAAAGTGGAAATGGAGAGTCTGGCTGGGGAACGTGTTACCGAGCGGTGGAGGAGCCCCACACTTCGTACAGTAGAGCGCAGGTCGCCACGGGTAAGTACAAGCAGGTACACGGTACAGCAAATGTCTGACGTTCCAACAGCTTCTGCTGTTGCTGCGGGCTGCCTTTTCCTAGCTCTTTTATTTCATTTCTGCGAGCTCTGAGAAGCAGCAGCTACAAGGTACTTCAGAGGAGAAGCTATTGTAGAAAGGAATCGCCAAACCTGCCGTTATCTTTGAGAATATTCTCTTTATAGCCCTTTCATTTTGTGTACTTCCCAGAATGACTGAGAGTGGGAGAACGTGACGAGCCTTATTCTCTACAGCAGCAGTATCAGTACATGCTCCTAGTTTACAAATCCCGGAGATGACCACAACTTCTTGCTCTAGAACTAGGAACAGAGACCTATTCAAGTCTTTTTTGCAAGATTGCTTTTTTCAGGGAATGGGATAAGTAAGTAGATGTAAGAACATGGACGGTCGGCAGAAAGGTACCCATGCTCCCAGGATCCTTCCATTACCAGTGTGCTATTAGAAAACTGTAAAGAGGAGTGCTATAGTCCCACGTGGTGGTGCCCGAGGTGTATGCGACATGTCAGCTACCTTTCCCAGGATAGTCAGAGACTTGTAGAAAAAAGATGGCAAAAAAGTCAGGAGGTGAAAAGTCAGAAGGGCAGTGCCAGAGAAGGCAGTTTGCTGATGACACAACATAGCAATGTGTATTTTGCTCCAATGATACACAGACCAGTCCAGGCCTGGAGTGATCTGAAAATGGACAGGATAAAACCCTCTGAGTGCAGCACCTATGAAAAGGTACTTGATCCTCCGTGGTGCCTGTCTGCACCATAACACCACCTCTCAACAACAGTCAAAGGAACGCAGGGAATGCAAGATTCTCTGCAAACCATCAAAACTTAATCCATCACCATGGAGAGAGCAGGGCACATGCTGACCAGATGAATCATTCCAAGTGCTACACAGATCACAGATTTGGAAATTACAGGTACTGCAGAATTTCCTAAAACTCCTATTTCTCCAAACAAGAGATGCATCCGTGGATGACTGCTGTGCTCACTCACAGGGTCCTGGTGATAACTCAGTTCCCGGTGATGCCACTCTCGCTGCTCTCTCAAAAGATACAAAGGCATGGACTACAGCACTGAGTTTCTCCTTCACAAGCTTCTTCCACGCTAGCAGTTATTAGCAAATGAGTACTTGGCCACAAAGTTGCTATGAGAACGGGCTCTTCCTTGCCAACAAGACTATTCTCACAAAGAAGTAGCCACACTGCACTTCACATGGAGAGACACCTACAAGAGGGCCTCCTGCCCATACTGAGCAGGTATTTACATAGAATCTGACCCTTCCTCACCGATTGTGATTGCACTCCTAAGGTACTGCTTACACGCATTTCAGATATTGAATGTTAAATGAAAACTCTATGTTGTAAGACTAGAGGAACGAGTAAAGCAATGAATGATAGAGTTTTACAAAAAACTTTCAACTAATAAGCCATTGACAGTGAAAATACCTGTGTATGTCTAATAGACCAATCCTATGAGTAACACTGCTGAGCAGGAAATGAAAAGCATATCGGCATTAGGACATACTAAAGCACACGAATGATAGCACGCCCGAACTAAAGGAGGGGCGGTGATCCAACAGGGCATGGGTCATCAAACTAATAACTTAGGGTGAATCTCCTCCCCTCTTTTATCACACTTGCTGTTCCACAGAGATGCGGCTTCTACTAAGGTATCCTTTATATCTATACCCCTGGCAACAACAGAACATAAAGATACCCTCACATCTCCTGCCTTTCACTCCCACTGCAGCATGAGCAAAAGGTACAAACACACGACGCATCCCTAAGCAAAGCTTTGCTGTTAATTACAAGTAAACCTACATACACAGGAAGCCAGGACAAGAAAAACAGAAATCAGACAAGCAAGGCAAGGAAGCATTAGAAGAGAAAGTTTCTTCCTCTGGACTATATTATAGAGGGTTTCATTTAAAAAATGGTCAACAGCTCTCAGTAATTTTTCCAATACGTGGCCTGCTAATCTCCCTCAACTCTGAAGCCGTAATGTTAAACGCCTTATCACGGGCCTCTTTCTAAAGCTAAGCCTTCAGAGAAATTACAGCAGATTCTCTATTAGTTTCTCCTTCATTTTGGTTGCACTTAAAATTCTGTCTTGTGTGGCTGAAGTAATTATTTGCGCAAAAAAACAAGCACGGCATGAAATGCAAAATCAGTACCCAGAAATGGGGAAGATGAACCATGACCTTCCAGGAGACAAAAGCCTGAAAGAAAGTGTAATTACCTCTATGAAGAACCTCTGCTTCACAATGTTCCAGGGAAATATGGATAGATAAAGGAGGTTTCACGTAGGAACTATGACCTCTTCCACCCATGCATCATCATTCTATATGCACAGTTATTAAGCAAATACTTTATGATTGGAGGACTGTCATTGCCTTTCAGGACAGGGAATCCAGGATCAGAGCATGAATGGCACAGGTCGTGGCACCAGGCATGAAATCAAACCACTATCACAGAATCAAAGAATCATAGAGTCATGGCATACTTTGAGTAGGAAAGGACATTTAAAGGTCATCTAGTCCAACACTCCTGCAATGATCTGGGACTTCTTTAACTAGATCAAATTGCTCAGAGCCCTGTCTAACCTGACCTTGATTGTTTCTGGGCATGGGCATCTACCACCTCTCTGAGCAACCTTTTCCAGTTTTTCAGCACCTGTGTAGTAAAAAATTTCTTCCTTATAGCTAACTTACATTTAACCTGTGTTTGTTTAAAACCATTACCCCTTGTCATATCATACCAGGCCCTGCTAAAAATTTGTTTCCATTCCTCAGCCAAATCCACACTGAGCCACGTATTGTTCCAGTTCCAAGCCAGCCTCTCACGTTTCTTGCTCTGAGTTCACAGTCTTCCAGTGCACCATGGACAACAGCCAATATTTCAGACATATGTCAGCAACAGGCAAAAGAGCATTTCATTCAGTGACATCTTAGGCAAACAGAGTCTATCAAAGTCATTGTCTTGGCGGCTGAACACCTTCAAGGGACAGATGGAAACTGCTTCCTCAGATCAACAATTACAGGAGATCTTTTAACTATTATATGTTACCAGCCACAAAGAGGCCCAGCTTTAGAGCTTGCCTTTAGCAGCAAGAATGGGAAACCTGCAGAAGTGAAGGAGTCACAGCTTAACATTTCAGATTACGTTAACAGTAGTACGTACACAAGGAGGGTATGTAGGTAGTAAAAAGTGCACATGAGGCTCACAGAGATGCTCACAACAAAGACCACAGCCACAGTTTGTCAAGTAAAAATCATATGTTGGAAAAGACCTCTAAAATCATAATATCCAATCACGAACCCAACACCACCATGCCTACTAAAAGGGTCACACAGATGACCATAACCATCACCCAACAGGGAAACTAACTTTGTAGAAAGACATCAAATGTCTATCAGAAATGTTGTGCACACCACTTCTCCTTACAGAGAATAAGGGTCACAACAGGGAAGCATGCAATGAGATTTTTCTGTCCATACTACTGAATTGAGGAAATGGAAGATGTTCTCAAGTGCATAAGTGAAATGCAGATCTAGTAAAGACTCTGGCGTCATAGTATCACCTCAGAGACACCACCACCCTACTTCAGCACACTGGGCAACTTGGAAGATGGGTGACTCGCAAATGTGCATGTAAAGTGTACATCTGTGCTCGTGAACTACCTTTCATGGAAAACATCATGCAATAGGAAAGCAAAGTGATGAACCCAACACTTGGCCAGTTGGAATCTGAGCACTGTGATGTCCAAAACTGAGACTCCATCATTCTCAGTTTATGTAGACCACCACAGAAGCCTGGGAATTGTCATTGACCTTCCAAATGCCAAATATACTCCTTTAAAAGAAAAGCTGCACAGTTAACTTCTCCTTATTATGGACAATACTTGACGTTCACCGTCTCTGTATGACAAGCAAGAGCTTTCTTCCAGTAACACAGTAAGGAAACATGTCTGTGAAAGTCTTTCTCTTTACAGCTGTAAATATGAACGACATGTATGTGACATTCAGACAAATCATAAAATCATAGAATCATGGGTTGGGAAAGACCTCTAAGATCATCAAGTCCAACCATCCGCCCAACAACACCATGCCAAATAAACCATATCCCGAAATGCCACATGTACATGTTTTATAAACACCTCGAGGGATGGTGACTGAACCTCCTCCCTGGGCAGCCTATTCCAATATCTGACCACTCTTTCAGTAAAGAAATTTTTCCTAATATCTCATCTAAACCTCCCCTTACTCGACTTGAGGCCATTGCCTCTCGTCCTATTGCTAGTTCTATGGGAGAAGAGACCAACACCTGCCTCACTACCACCTCGTTTCAGGTAGTTGTAAAGAGCAATCCGGTCCCCCCTCAGCCTCCTCTTCTCCAGACTAAACAGCCCCAGTTCCCTCAGCCGCTCCTCTTAAGACTTCTTCTCCAGACCCCTCACCAGCCTCGTTGCCCTTCTCTGGACATGCTCCAGCACCTCAATGTCTTTCTTGTAGTGAGGGACCCAAAACTGGACAGAGTACTCGAGGTGTGGCCTCAGCAGTGCCAAGTACAGTGGCACGATCACCTCGGTACTTCTGCTGGCTGCACTGTTCCTGATACAAGCCAAGATGTCGTTGCCCTTCTTGGCCACCTGGGCACACTACTGGCTCATGTTCAGTCGGCTGTTGACCAGCACTCCCAGGTCCTTTTTTTACTGGGCAGCTTTCCAGCTACTCCTCCCCAAGCCTGTAGTGTTGCATGGGGTTGTTATGACCCAAGTGCAGGATCCACCATGTGGCCTTGTTGAAGCTCATACCGTTGGCCTCGGCCCATCCATACAGCCTGTCCAGATCCCTCTGCAGAGCCTTCCTACCACTGAGCAGATCGACACTTCCGCCCAACTTGGTGTCATCTGCAAACTTACTGAGGGAACACTCAATCTCCTCATCCAGATCATTGATAAAGATATTAAACAAGACCACACCCAAAACTGGGCCCTGGAGAATACCACTCATCACCAGCTGCCAGCTGGATTGAACTCCATTCACTACCACTCTCTGCGCTCAGCCTTTCAGCCAGTTCTTTATCCAGCAAAGAGTACACCCATGCAAACCATGAGCAGCTAGTTTCTCCAGGAGGATACTGTGGGGAACAGTGTCCAAGGCCTTACTAAAGTCCAGGTAGATGACGTCTGCAGACTTTCCCTCATCCACTAGGTGGGTCACCCGGTCATAGAAGGAGATCAGGTTGGTGAAGCAGGACCTGCCTTTCATGAACCCATGCTGGCTGGGCCTGATCCCCTGGTTTTCCTTCACATGCCCGGTGAGTGCACTCAGGATGAAATGCTCCATAGTCTTCCCTGGCACCAAGGTCAGGCTGACAGGCCTGTACTTCCCAGGATAGTCCTTCTGGCCGTTCTTGTAGACGGGTATTACACTGGTGATCCTTCAGTCATCTAGGACCTCCCCTGTTAGCCAGGACTGCTGATAGAAGATGGGGATTGGCTTGGCCAGAATCTCTGTCAGTTGCCTCAGCACTCTTGGGTGAATCCCATCCGGCCCCACAGACTTATAAGTAAGTGTCCAGGTGGCATAGCATGTCATTAACTGCTTCCTCCTCGATTATGGGAGGTTTATTCTGCTCTTCTTCCCTATCTTCCAGCACTGGG
>NW_027448949.1:0-28639 GCF_030867145.1 Opisthocomus hoazin
TCGCAGCGAGCCCCTGCGGACACGCGTGGGCACACGACACGCCTGGGCACGCGTGTGGCCACACGCCTGGGGACACGCCTGGGGACACGCGGCCGCCCAGCGTGCACGAAACCAGCTGCCCCCCCCGCACTCTCCCACGGGCACCGCGTGTCCCGGTCACGGCACGACCCGCGTGGGCACGCCCAGCGGTGCGGGCACACGCGTGTGCGTCCACAGCGACCCAGGCGCACACGTGTGCGCCTGTGTGTGCCCCCCCCAGCACCCCACGTGCCCCCCGAGCAGCCCACACGCACCCTGTGCACACGCGTGTGCACCCCGAGCAGTGCACGCACACACGTGTGCACCCTGAGCAGCCCCCCCACACACACACATGTGCACCCCTCGCAGCCCACACACACGTGTGCCCCTTAGCAGCCCACACACCCATGTGCACCTCTCCCAGCCCAGGCACACGCGTGTCCCCCCACCAGCACCCCACACACACGCGTGCCCCCTCAGCACCCCACGCACACGTGTGCCCCCTTAGCATCCCATGCACACGTGTGTGCCCCCTCAGCACCCCACGCACACGTGTGCCCCCTTAGCATCCCACGCACACATATGTCCCCCACCAGCACCCCACGCACACGCGTGTTCCCCCTTAGCACCCCACGCACACGTGTGTCCCCTTAGCATCCCACGCACGTGTGTCCCCCCCACCAGCATCCCACGCACACGTGTGTCCCCCCTCAGCATCCCACGCACACGCATGCCCCCTCAGCACCCCACGCACACGTGTGTCCCCCCAACATCCCATGCACACGCATGTTCCCCCTTAGCACTCCACACACACGTGTTCCCCCTTAGCACCCCCATGCACACGCGTGTTCCCCCTTAGCATCCCACACACGTGTGTCCCCCCCCTCAGCACCCCACGCACACGTGTGTCCCCCCACCAGCACCCCACGCACACGTATGTCCCCCACCAGCACCCCACGCACACACGTGCCCCCTTAGCACTCCACACACACGCGTGTCCCCCCCTTAGCACCCCACGCACACGTGTGTCCCCTTAGCACCCCACGCACACGTGTGTTCCCCCTTAGCACCCCACGCACACATATGTCCCCCACCAGCACCCCACGCACACGCGTGTCCCCTCAGCACCCCATGCACACACGTGCCCCCTTAGCACCCCACGCACACGTGTGTTCCCCCTTAGCATCCCACACACGTGTGTCCCCCCACCAGCATCCCACACACGCGTGTTCCCCCTCAGCACCCCACACACACGCGTGTTCCCACGCCCGCCCACGCCCCTCCCAGCCCCCCGCAGCCCCCCGAGCCCCCAAGCCCCCGCTGCCACTCACGGCCGGGTAGAGCTGCAGCACCAGGAGCCCCCCGCGGGCGCGGGGCCCAGCACCCCGCGTGCCCAGCAGCCGCGCCACGTTCTCGTGCTCCATCAGCGGCAGCGCGTGCACGGCCCGCTCGGCCGCGAAGCGTCCGGCCGCCGCCGCCGCGAAGGCCTTGATGGCCACCGGCCGCTGCTGCAGGGTGCCCCGCCACACCGCCGAGAAGCGGCCCGCCTGCAGAACCTGCCGGAGCCTGCGGCACCCATGGGTGCCCGCACCCACCTCCCCGGGGCGGCAACCCACCCGCCGTGGGGTCGGAGACAGGGGGAGGCAGCCCCGGGCACCCACGGGGGTCCTCAGGCCCAGACACCCCCAAACCCAGGGATCCCTGGCACCCATGGGGGTCCCCAGATACCCCTAACCCCAGGTATCCCATCCCCGGGCACCCGTGGGGTGTTCCCAGACACCCCCATCCCCAGGTATCCCATCCCCAGCACCCACGGGGGTCCTCAGGCCCAGACACCCCCATACCCAGGGATCCCCGGCACCCACGGGGGTCCCCAGATACCCCTAACCCCAGGTATCCCATCCCCAGGCACCCACGGGGGTCCCCAGATACCCCCAACCCAGGTATCCCATCCCCAGGCACCCACGGGGGTCCCCAGACCCAGACACCCCATACCCAGGGATCCCCGGCACCCACGGGGGTCCCCAGACACCCCCATCCCCAGGTATCCCATCCCCGGGCACCCACAGGGGTCCCCAGATACCCCAACCCCAGGTATCCCATCCCCGGGCACCCACGGGGGTCCCCAGATACCCCCAACCCCAGGTATCCCATCCCCAGGCACCCGTGGGGGTCCCCAGACACCCCCAACCCCAGGTATCCCATCCCCGGGCACCCACGAGGGTCCCCAGATACCCCCAACCCCAGGTATCCCATCCCCGGGCACCCACGAGGGTCCCCAGATACCCCCATCCCCAGGTATCCCATCCCCAGGCACCCGCGGGGGTCCCCAGACACCCCCATCCCCAGGTATCCCATCTCCGGGCACCCACGGGGGTCCCAGACACCCCCATCCCCAGGTATCCCATCCCCGGGCACCCACGGGGGTCCCCAGCCCCAGACACCCCCATACCCAGGGATCCCCGGCACCCACGGGGGTCCCCAGACACCCCCATCCCCAGGTATCCCATCCCCAGGCACCCACGGGGGTCCCCAGACACCCCCATCCCCAGGTATCCCATCCCCGGGCACCCACGGGGGTCCCCAGACACCCCCATCCCCAGGTATCCCATCCCCGGGCACCCACGGGGGTCCCCAGACACCCCCATCCCCAGGTATCCCATCCCCGGGCACCCACGGGGGTCCCCATCCCCAGGACACCCCCGTACCCAGGGATCCCCGGGCACCCATGGGGGTCCCCAGCCCCAGACACCCCCACACCCAGCACCCCCAGACCCGGGCACCCACGGTCACCCTCAGCCCCGTGTTTCCTTGTGCCACCCCCTGCACTGTTGCCCCCCCGTGGGTGCCCCCCCCCCCCCGTGGGTGCCGCGCACCTGCAGGAAGCGCAGCGCAGGCAGGTCCGGGCTGGGGGGCTCTGGGGGGGTCCCGCTTCCCCGGGACCCCCGGGGTGGCCGTCCCGTCTGGGCCCTCGCCCGTCGCAGCCCTGGGAGGGGGACACGTGGGACACAGGGACCCCCCCACCCGGGGCCCCCCCCCCCGCCCAGGGACGCCCCCCCCCCCCCCATAATTAGGGACACTGAGGACCCCCGAGCCCTCCCCACCGCAGGGACGCGGGGGATGTGGCACCCCAGGATCCCCGGACCTGGGGACCCCCGCACCCTGGGACACCAGGGACGCGAGGGACACCGCACCCGGGCCCCCCGAGGCGCTGGGACCCCCCCCCCCCCCCCGCCCCAGGGACAGGGTGACACAGCACTTGGGGACACCCCCCCCGCCCCAGGACACCCGCACCCTGGATACTCCAGGGACGTGGCATTCGGGGACCCCCGCACCCAGGGACACCCAGTGACGCAGGGTGGGGGGTGGCCGTGTGCCCCCCCGTGTCCCCCCCCCATTGCCCCCCCCCCCAGTGTCCCTGTCCCTACCGAGGACAGCCAGGCAGGTAAGGACGAGGAGGAGGGGACCCGCACCCCACAGCCACAGGGTCCCCACGGACCCACCGCGCCCGGGCACTGGGGACAGAGTCGGGGGTGACGCGGGGACCCCCCACCCAGCGGGGACCCAGGCGTCCGGGGTGGCGTGGCCCCCCCTTATTTGGGGACTCCGTGGGTTCCCCAGATTCCCCCCAATGGGTCCCCCAGCCCCATGCAGGGCCCCTATCGCTCCCAGGACACCCCCATCACCCCCCCAGCCCGCTGTGGGACCCCCAGCCCCCTATAAGGTCCCCTCAGGGTCCCAGGTCCCCCCCATGGGCCCCCCTAAGGTCCCCTATAGGTCCCAAGACACCCCCCCCCCACTCCCCCAGCCCGCTGTGGGACCCCCCAGCCCCCTACAAGGTCCCCTCAGGGTCCCAGGTCCCCCCCATGAGCCCCCCTAAGGTCCCCTAAGGGTCTCAAGCCCCCTTCCCGTGGGTCTCCAGCCCCCCCATGGGCCCCCCAAGGGCCTCCCAGTCCCCTATGGGTCCCCTCATGGTCAAAGAGACCCCCCAGTTCCCCCCCCTACGGATGCCCAGGGCCTCCCAGCAGCTCCCATCCAGCCCCCCCAGTGCCCCCCAGTACCGGGGCGGTGGCGGGGCCCCCCCAGCCCCAGCCCGGGGGGGGTCCCGCTGGCGTTGCCGTTGCAGAGGTGCCCGTGGCAGAGGCAGACGAGGACGGTGCCGCCGGGGGGGCCGGCGGGGCTGGGGGTGCAGCTGGGAGAGGGGCAGGCGGCCCCCCCGGCCCCCCAGCAGCCTGCGGACACGGCCATCGTCACCGGGGCACCCCAGGGTGCTGCCCGGGAGGACCCCGAGACCTGGGATCGGGCAGGGGCCCGGGCTAGGACCCCCTCCATCCCCAGGAGCCCCCCTCCCCATGACCCCCTCCATCCCCAGGACCCCCCTCCCTGGGACCCCCCCCCTCCGGGACCCCCCCCCGCAGCGCTGCTCCATCCCAGCGCCGCTGTAGCTACTTCTCAAGGCCAAGGTCAAGCGCAGCAGCTGGGAAAGGGACCCAGGCGTCCGGGTTTCCCAGCCCCCCCCCCCCAAAATACCTGCCCCTGAAGGCAGGATCGGGCCCTTGCCCCCCGCCCCAGCTCCTCCTGCCCCCCTTTGATACCCCCCGGGGCAGGATCAGGCCCCTGATCCCCCTGCCCCAGCTCCTCCTGCCCCCCTTTGATAACCCGCGGGGCAGGATCGGGCCCCTGATCCCCCCGCCCCAGCTCCTCCTGCCCCCCTTTGATACCCCCCGGGGCAGGATCAGGCCCCCGATCCCCCCGCCCCAGCTCCTCCTGCCCCCCTTTGATACCCCCTGGGGCAGGATCAGGCCCCTGCTCCGCCCCCCCCACCCCCGCGGGGGGTCCTCACCCTGCACCAGCGCGTGGCTCCGGTTCCAGATGCCGATGCAGCACTGGCCGGGGGGGCAACGGACGGTGCCGGCCCCCCCCGCGCCCCCCCAACTCGCCCCGCACGCTGGGGTGCTTGTAGGAGACGCAGCTGAGGTTGCGGGGGCCTGGAAGCGGAGTTGGGGGGGGGGGGGAGATGGTGGTGATGGCTCCCACCCCCCCCCCCCCAAAAGAAAAGCTTCCCCCTCCCCATACCCCAAGGTGGGGGGGGGTCCCCAGCACCCACCCGGGAGCCCCATGGGCGCCTCCGGCCGCGGGCAGGGGAGCCGGCTGCGTGCGGGGGCCGGTGGGAAGCGGGTCCTGGCCGGAGGCAGCCCCCGGGGGAGGAGGAGGAGGAGGAGGAGGAGGAGGAAGGAGCTGCCCCCGCAGCGGGGAGGAGCGGGACGGGGTGCCCCGGGTGGGAGTCAGCCCCAGCACCCCCACCCCGCGGCCCCCCGGAGCCCCCGCACCCGGCCAAAGCACGGCCGTGCCCCCCCCGGAGCCAGCCGCCTGCCTCAGTTTCCCCCACCCGGGACTGCCCCATTACCCCCCCCCGGGGTCGTGCCTCAGTTTCCCCACCTGGGATGGACTCTCCCAAAGCCCCCCCGGGGTCGTGCCTCAGTTTCCCTACCTGACACTGCCCCATTCCCCCCCCCCCCCCGGGGTCGTGCCTCAGTTTCCCCACCTGACACTGCCCCATTACCCCCCCCCCGGGTCGTGCCTCAGTTTCCCCACCCGGGATGGCCTCTCCCAAAGCCCCCCCCGGGTCGTGTCTCAGTTTCCCCATTACCCCCCCGGGGTCGTGCCTCAGTTTCCCCACCTGACGCTGCCTCATTCCCCCCACCCCCGGGGTCGTGCCTCAGTTTCCCCACCCGGGATGGCCCCCCCAGCCCCCCCCACCCCGAGCTCCATCTCCAGACACCGCCAGCGACTCGTGTTTATTACAAAAAAAGAAATCGTCGTTCCCCGTTTTACAAAGGAGCCCCAAAAAAACTAACATTTTCCTCTAAATCCTTTTGTACAAAAAAATAGCACTTTTGGGGGGGGGAGGGAGAAGGAGGGGGGGGGGAAATTAAAGAAAAACAACAAAATCCCCCCCCCCCCCCCCAACCGCGTTTCGGGTGTTACGACATCAGCCACCGGGTTTTTAACAAAAACCGAACGAAACGCCCCAAAAATGACCAGCACGGACAGGAGAGGGGCAAACAGTCTCGGGGGGGGGGGGCGGGATTATTGCCGGGGGGGGGGAATGGGGGGGGGCCCGGGGGCGGTGGGACCCCCAGCCCCCCCCCGCGCTGCATAGACGGTCGGCCCCGGCCCCCCAGAGCGAGGGGCGACGGCGGGTTAAAGCTGGGGAGGGGGGAGCCCCCCCCCCGACCCCCCCTCCGGGGGGGGGGGGTTAAAGGTCTGGGGGAGGCGGGGGGAAGTGGGGGCTCGTCCCCCACCCGGCCCCCCCCTTATCAAGGCACGTTTTTGGGCCCCCCGCCCCAGGGTGGGGGGGGTTTCGGGGGGGCTGCTGGGCGTGTTTTGGGGGGGGGACGCGGGTGCCCACCGAGCCATAATGGGGATGAACGGGTCCAGCTGCCCCCCCCCCCCGAAATCCTCTGCCCCCCCCAAACCCAGCCCCCCCCCTCCCGGCCGTGTTTCCATAGGAAAATTAACCTCCATCAGGGATTTGGGGGGGGGGACACCCCCAATTGGGGGGGGGGTTTGGCACTTGAGCAGGGCGGGCTGGGACGGAGCAGGGGCGGCGAGGGGGGGGGGGGGCTCGGGGACCCCCACGTTCCCTGGGGGGGGGATATCAACAATTAAATTAATAAACCCTCCCCCAAAATGTCCGGTTTTCTCCCAATTCTCTGCAGCTTCCAGGCGGGGGGGGGCCGGGGGGGCAGCGCTGGGGCTCATAGTGCTTCACAGGTTATTAAAATACAAACGCGGAAAGTTTCCTATATAAAAATATACAAATGCAAAAATATCGAGAGAGAGGGAGCGCGCGGGGGGGGCGGGGGGGGGGCAGGGGAGTCGCCCCCCCCCCCCCCTCCCCGCAGAGCTTTTGCTTCTTTTTGTCTTTTTTAATTAAAAAAAAAAACAAACCCCACAAAACCAAGGTCAAAACACCTTCGGGCGTCACAGTTTGGCTCGGCCGCTGGTCGGGCCCCGGGGGGGGCTCTGGGTGGGGGGGGGGGCCCTGCGGTGGGCTGGGGGGGCTGTGGGTGGGGGGGGCCCTGCGGTGGGCTCGGGGGGGGCTGGGGGGGGTCCCTGCGGTGGGCTTGGGGGGGTCTCTGCAGTGGGCCCGGGGCTGGGTGGGCTCGGGGGGCTCTGCCGGGGGGGGGGGGGTTGGTTGGGCTCCTCTCCCAAGGTCTTTCCAGCCCCCCCCCCCCCGCTGGCATCGCGCTCCCGGGGGTCCCGGCCCTGCCGAAGCCCACCGGCACCTCCCCATCCCGGGGAAATTTCCTGGGAAAAATGCGACGCTTCCGGAAGGTGACGGGGCAGAACCCCGGGGGGGGGGATTCTGGGATCCGGGGTGTGTGTGTGTGCATTCCGGGATCCATTCTGGGATCCTGGGGGGGGTTCTGGGATCTGGTGGGGGGTTCTGGGATCCATTCTGGGATCCATGGGGGGATTCTGGGATCCATTCTGGGATGGGGGGGGGGGGGATTCCGGGATCTGAGGGGGGATTCTGGGATCCATTCTGGGATCCGGGGGGGGGGATTCTGGGATCCACGGTGGGATTCTGGGATCCATTCTGGGATCTGGTGGGGGATTCTGGGATCCATTCTGGGATCCAGGGGGGCATTCTGGGATCCATTCTGGGATCCGGAGGGGGATTCTGGGATCCACGGTGGGATTCTGGGATCCATTCTGGGATCCAGGGGGGGATTCCGGGATCTGAGGGGGGATTCTGGGATCCATTCTGGGATCCACGGGGGGATTCTGGGATCCATGGGGGGTTTCTGGGATCCATTCTGGGATCCATGGGGGGGTTTCTGGGATCCATTCTGGGATCCACGGGGGGATTCTGGGATCCATGGGGGGTTTCTGGGATCCATTCTGGGATCCAGGGGGGATTCTGGGATCTGGTGGGGGATTCTGGGATCCATTCTGGGATCCAGGGGGGGATTCTGGGATCTGGTGGGGGATTCTGGGATCCATTCTGGGATCCTGGGGGGCATTCTGGGATCCATTCTGGGATCCTGGGGGGGATTCCGGGATCTGAGGGGGGATTCTGGGATCCTTTCTGGGATCCAGGGGGGGGATTCTGGGATCCATTCTGGGATCCATTCTGGGATTCTGGGATCGGCGAGCAGAACCGGGGGGCTTCCCCCCCCCCCCAACACACACGAGGAGCCGGCCCCGGCCAGAGCGGGCTGCTGGCGGCCGCCTCTCCAGCCCCCGGCACTGGTCCCCAGCTCCGAGCCGGGACTGGTGCCCCCATCCCAGGGTCGCTCCCGCTCCCCCTCCCCGGCTCAGCCCCGCTTCGCCCTCGCCTCACCCCAAAATCCCCGCTCCAAGCCACAGATTTCACCCGAGGGGTCCCTGCGGTGTCGGGACCCTCTGCGCCGGAGGGGATCGGGCCCATCCGGGCCAGGCCGGAGGAGGAAGAGGAGGGTGCGGGAGGAAGCACGGCCGAGGAGCCGGGAAGAGCCGGGCGCTGGGAACCCAAACGGGTTTTGCCCAAAGCGTCCCCGTTTCCGACGCCGGTTTCGAGCCCCCTCGCGGGGTGGGACAGCGCCGTCCCCCGCCGCGCGGCTCCCCGGGCGCCGACCTTCCCCGATTATTAATATTATCGTTATTATTATTATTACTATTCCTAAGACCAACCCCCCCCCTGCGCCGTCGGCCCGTGGGGACCCCCCAGCCGCGTGCCCCCGGCGCGGGGCGAAGCCCTCCACGAAGCGACGCCAGGCAGGGAGCTGCCGCTCGGCCGCCCGCAGCGAGGAGGAGGAGGAGGAGGAGGAGGAAGAAAGCCAGCGGGAAAGGGATCTTCACCAAGAAGATTGAAAGTCGAGAGGGTGCAGGGCGGGGAGGGGGGGAGCTGGGGTGACAAAAGGGGGGGGGGGAAAGCAAAACCTCACCCCAATAATTACAAAGAAATCAAAGAACAACCTAAAAGCAAAGCGTACAAACCAGGGGGGGGTGGGGGGGGATTTTTTCCTTTTTTTTGGCTTTTTTTTTTTTTTTTTTCCTTTTTTTCCTGGTTTTTTTTCCTTTAAAGTCACGCCGTAAAATGGCGGAGCAGGTCCGGGGGAGCGCGGGCTCTGTCCCCCCCCGCCCCGAGGGCCAGCCTGTCCCAGGGTAAGGCATCCAAGAGACCAAGCCATGGTCGCAGCAACGTCTCTCCTCTCTCAAACCAACACATTTTATATTTTTATATATATAATAATAATATAGAATCTTTTTTTCTTTTGTGTTTTTTTTTTTTTTTCTTCCTTTTTTGTTTTTGTGGGTTTTTGTTTTGCTTTTTTTCTTTTTCTTTTTTTTTTTTTGCTAAAACGTTATTTCCGACAGTCGTATGCTTTCACCAAGGCATGACGGCGTCGAAGGCTAAGCTACGGAGGGGCAGACGGACCTCGGGGAGGGAGGAGAGGGGGGGGGGGGAAAAAAAAAAAACAAAAAATCATAAGGTCAAGCTGAAATTAAAAAATATATATATATATAGCTCTGGCCTTCGTGCGTGGTCGCCGGGCCCCGGAGGTCGGGCAGCTCGAGGAGGGCTGCGATCCCAGGTCGGAGGAGCCGGGCGTTAGTGCTGGAGGGCGACGAGGGACGTCGCCCTCGCGGTGATCGACGGCCCCCCCCCCCGTCGCCATCTCCGCCGGCCTCTCGGCCCGGCCGCCGGCGCGTCGCCCACCGCCGCCGCGTCGCCCTCAGAACCCGTTGCCGCTGATGTTGATGGACTGGAGGTCGGCCACCTGCATGACGTTGATGCCGCTGCTGGCCAGGCGGGCGATGCCCTCGGGGCAGATGGCTTCCATGGCCACCATGTTGGTGGCGATGAGGGCCGAGGGCTGGGCGCCGCCGTTGCCCTCCGCCGAGCCCCCCGTGTCCATGGGGACGGCCGAGACGTTCATGGCCACGTTGTTGGCCGGCCCTCCCTTCTTGTTCTGGTGGGTCTTGATGTGCTTGGAGAGGTGGTCGCTCCGCATGAAGCGCTTGGGGCACTCCGGGCAGGCGAATTTCTTCTCCCCTGGAAGGAGGGAGGGAGAGGGGGCTCAGGAGGAGCCCAGGGGGGGTTCCCCCCTGCGCCCCTGGCCCACCCGCGGGGAGCAGCCCCCCGAGCCCTACCTGTGTGCGTGCGCTTGTGCCGCTGCAGCTCGTCGGAGCGGGTGAAGCGCTTGCCGCAGAGCAGCCAGTTGCAGACGAAGGGCCGCTCGCCCGTGTGCCACCGCAGGTGGGCCCGCAGGTGCGAGGTTTTGCCGTAGACCTTCCCGCAGCCCGGGATGTGGCAGATGTGCTGCTTTTTTTTACCTGGATCCCCGGAGCTCCTGAAAGAGTCGGAGGGAAAGAGTTAGAACGACCCCAACAGCTCCAGTTGACCAGAGGGAGTCCAGTCCGTCTGCAGTGCTGTGTCCAGTGCTGGGCTCCCCACTTCAAGAAAGATGAGGAGCTACTGGAGAGAGTCCAGCACAGGGCTACGAGGATGAGGAGGGGACTGGAGCATCTCTCCTACGAGGAGAGGCTGAGGGAGCTGGGCTTGTTCAGCCTGGAGAAGAGAAGGCTGCGAGGGGACCTTAGAAATGCCCATAAATATCTGCAGGGTGGGGGTCAGGAGGACGGGGCCAGACTCTTTCCAGTGGTGCCCAGCGACAGGACAAGGGGCAACGGGCACAAACTGGAGCAGAGGAAGCTCCAGCTGAACCCGAGGAAGAACTTCTTCCCTCTGAGGGTGACGGAGCCCTGGCCCAGGCTGCCCAGGGAGGCTGTGGAGTCTCCTTCTCTGGAGATATTCCAGCCCCGCCTGGACAAGGTCCTGTGCCCCCTGCTCTGGGTGACCCTGCTTGGGCAGGGGGTTGGGCTGGGGGATCCCCAGGGGTCCCTTCCAACACCAACCACGCTGGGATTTTCTAATGGGGCCAAACCAGGCGCTTTTGGGGTTCCAGAGGTCGCTGGGGCAGCCCGGCGTCGCCGGACGGGCGGCAGAGCAGCCTTACCTCCCCTCGCTGTCCTTGCAGTAGGGGCAGGTACACGCTTCCCTCCGCGTTTTCCGCCCTTGCTGGGGCTGCGGGTCCGGGCTGGTCTCTCCCTCCTCCACGGCAGCGTTCTCGTCTCCCAGCCCGTCTCCGCTCGTGCCGTGCAGGCCCAGCTGAGCACCGTGGTCGCCTGGAAGGAAACGCAGGAGGTTACGGCGGGCTCTCGGTGGGCAGGAGCGGAGCCAGAGGGGCTTGCCCTGGCCTTTCCCCGCAGCAGCCACAAAGCTGCGAGGGTCTTGGCTTGATTGAGCCAAAATTATTAATTCCAGCCTTCTCCCTCAGCTTTCCGCAGGCTCCGGTGTTTTCGAGCCCTGGCAATCCCACGCCGAGCTCTCCCTCACGCCCTGGGGCTCCCTCTGCCCCCCAGCAAAGCCGGGGGGTTCCCCTGAGCCCCACGTTTTGGTCCATGCCCTGTGATTCGTGTCCAGAGCAGCAAGTGCCTTGCTTCCCAGGAGAAGCAGCCCCCCCCATCGCTCCCACCACCCATTTTGGCTATTTTGGCTGACCTAGGGCAGAAAACAGAGCAAAAATCTAAACCCAGCCGTGCCGGCCAGTGTGAGCCAGCGTCAGCGACCGAGCGAGCGTCACAACATCGCCGAGGGAAACCTGGGCTTCTCCGAATCACACCTCGCCCCCCTCACCTTGTGTTTTGGGCTCAAAAAGGCAGATTTCCCCTTTTCAAACATCTCGCCAGCTCGAGCCTGATGAAAGCCAACAATCCGGGAGAAAATCACCCAGCAGATGCAGACCCCCCCTCCCTCCAGAAAAGGCAGTGATAAACACGGCGGGCTGGAAGCCCGCAGCCTCCAGCGGCATCCGTCAGCGGAGATATCGGCACGTGCTCGCCGCTTAATTACTGCCATTACAAAAAGGGAGATCTATATATACATATAAAGTTGAAAAATCATCCGGCACGGCTCGGCGAGCGCGGTCCCTTCCTCTCTCGAGGGAAAATTCCCAATTCCAGAAGCCGTCGGACCCGCGGGGTAGAGCGGACGAGCTCCCCAGCGCAGACGAACACAAACCACCCCTAACGGGGCCGGGGCGGGGGGGTTTCAGCGCTAGGAAGTTTTGAAGCCCATCGGTTTTCATTGCCATTTGATCGCTCTACGCTTCTGCTGTCATCTGATTGCTTCTCCAACAACCCCACCTCCACTTCACGAGTGTTTTATTTCCCTTCCAGCGCTGCTGCTTGGTTATTTTCCTGCTGAAAAGCCGGTGCGGGCGCAGAGCCGGCAGGCTGAGTAATCTCTTTTCAGCTGCCACCAAGGGATGCCAAGAGGTCTAACGGCGGATTCAGAGCCAGGCCGCTTCCGCCAGACGGGCGCAGGCATCCATGGCCGGCCGCGGGCCGCGGTCCGAGCCCAAAATTCACCTTTTTACCCCCAACTTCCTCGCAAGCGGCCAGGCAGGGTCACAGAATCACAGAATGGTAGGGGTTGGAAGGGAGCTCTGTGGGTCACCCAGCCCAACCCCCTGCCCAAGCAGGGTCACCCAGAGCAGGGGGCTCAGGACCTTGTCCAGGCGGGGTTGGAATATCTCCAGAGAAGGAGACTCCACAACCTCCCTGGGCAGCCTGGGCCAGGGCTCCGTCACCCTCAGAGGGAAGAAGTTCTTCCTCGGGTTCAGCTGGAGCTTCCTCTGCTCCAGTTTGTGCCCATTGCCCCTTGTCCTGGCGCTGGGCACCACTGAACAGAGTCTGGCCCCATCCTCCTGACCCCCACCCTGCAGATATTTAGAGGCATTTCTCAGGTCCCCTCTCAGCCTTCTCTTCTCCAGGCTGAACAAGCCCAGCTCCCTCAGCCTCTCCTCGTAGGGGAGATGTTCCAGTCCCCTCATCATCCTCGTAGCCCTCCGCTGGACTCTCTCCAGTAGCTCCTCATCTTTCTGGAACTGGGGAGCCCAGAACTGGACACAGTACTCCAGATGAGGCCTCACCAGGGCAGTGTAGAGGGGAAGGAGAACCTCCCTCGTCCTGCTGGCCACACTCTTCTTGATGCACCCCAGGATCCCCTTGGCTTTCTTGGCAGCCAGGGCACACTGCTGGCTCATGGTTAACCTGTTGTCCACCAGGACACCCAGGTCCCTCTCTGCAGAGCTGCTCTCCAGCAGGTCCACCCCAAGCCTGTCCTGGTGCATGAGGTTGTTCTTCCCCAGGTGCAGGACCCTGCCCTTGCCCTTGTTGAACCTTGTCGAGCTCGTGGTGCTTGAACACGAGGGTGAGCAGAACCACGCGCACCCCCGTGCTCCGCCGCTCTCGCCGGAGATCCGCTGCCGGGAAACAGGGCCGCGATGAGGCATCTGCCCCCAAAACACCCATCTCCGACGGCGCCTGCCAGCAGCTGCCCGGCCGGCTCCGGCGAGGACGAGCGAAGGGGAAGGCCGGCGCCAGGCAGCCCTGCCAGGGGCTGACGGGGACGTCGGGGTGCGAGGGACGTCGGGGTGCCCCGCGGAACGCTGCGTCGCTCGCTCTACCTCCTCTTCCCGGCGCCTGGAAGCTGTTTCTCCACACAAACATCACGAAGGTGCCGCTTCCAACGCCGGCGTTCCCAAAACCCGGCCCACGGCCTCCGCAGCTGCGTCGCGACAGGGCCGCAGGGACGAAGGCCACCTTCCCCGGCACAGGGACCGAGACGTTGCCGCGGCGGCGGGACCACAGGCCGGCACAGCCTTCCGAGGAGCCCTCCCGGGACAAGCACCTCCGGCAAAGCGATGACATTTGCTTTAAAACCCACGGTTTTGGGCGTAGCATCTTCCGGGCAGGAGGCAGCACGGCGAGCATCCGCGGGAGAGCTGCTGGTGCTGGAGAAGGGTAAAATTCAGCCTCGGGCTGCGGAACGAGCACCGGCTGCACGCCGGGCTCTGCGAGGAGTTTCCCAACGCCGGGACGGCGACGGGGGATGACGAAGAGTTTCTGGCAGCGGGCAGCCTTCGCCGGGCCCCACGTCGCTGTTACCAGCAGGTGTCAGTGGAGCCCTGGCAAAGCTCAGCGCCGCAGCCCGGGCACGGGCCCACGCTCCGGAACGGACCAAAGCCACCGGGAATCGACGCCTGGCTGCTCGGGGCACCGGCCAGCTCGGGGCCGCGACGCCCGACGGCTCTGCGGTGGCTTTGCCGAGGATCCGCGTGGACGGTGGGGGATTTACGGGCGCAGCCGGGCCATGGTTCCACGCTGGGGCTTCCTCCGGCGAGAGGAACAGCTTGGATTTCACTCCTTGGCATCAACGGGAGCTCTGCTCTGCCAGGCAGGAGCAGGCAAACCTGGAATCAGGGCTGGCTGCTCCGTCCCCCAAGTCCCCAGGGGTCCCGGGAGAGAGCACGGCCGTCGCTGGCGAGGACCGAGACACCCAGGGCATCAAAACAACACCCAGGGGAGCGGGGTTGCAATCAAGGAAACGAACCCCGACTCACCCGCTCGCCTCGTCTCTGCTCACGTCATGCTGGGGCCGGTTCGTTCGCAGGGGGCCGAGGCAGACGTCGCTGTCCGAGCAGAACCCGGGACGTCGTCCGCGGCACGCGTCCGCGCCCCGGCATCGCGCGTCGAAGGACGGTGCCGGCCCCGAAGACCGCGCAGCCCCGCGGACGGGCCGGAGGGGACCGCGCCGGGGCGGGAGGAAGCGCTCGGCTGAATCCCAGCCGGAAGACGCTGCGAACGACACCCGCGAGCGACGCAGTCGGACCCGTCCGGCCGCCGGACGCGGCTCCCGCGCGGCGGCAGCGTTACCGGCGTGGGGAGGAACGGCGTCGGAGCAGCCAGCGACCAGGCACGAGGAGGGAAACGGTTCGTCCCCGGAAAGGCGACGAGGCCGAGCCCCGCTGGGAAATCTCGGCCAGGCCCTGCCGCACCCCGTCAGCAACATCCCTGCGCTCCCCGCGGAGTTTGGCAATTTGAGGACGAAACCTTTCCAGTCCCCCCCCTCCCCGGCTCTTGCAACATCTGTTTACGGCCTCCGGCCAGCGCGGGGGGAACCGGGGAGGCTCTGGTGGGTTGGTTTTTTTTTTTTTTAGCTCTTTTAAGCTTTATAAAGCCAACGACGACAGCTTGCATTACAGCGACAGATTAGAGATTTCCCCGGCGCGTCTGCGCCGTCCGGGCAGAGCTGCCGTAAAAAGGAAGGAGAAGACACACGCGCTCTCCCCAAAATACACTCGGGAGGGGGAGAATCCAGCCCCGGCGCCTTGGAACGGCTTCAATCTTCCAACATGCAGAAGCCTACGCAGCGTTTTATAGTCTGCTGGCACGTCAAACGGAGGGGGAAAAAACCCAAGCCCTCCTTCTGGTAATCTACGGCTCGCATCTCATTAAGGTATAAATAAATTACGGCAAGAGAAGACAGATCTTGTACGTACACGCTTCATCCTGCGCGCATCAGGCCGCGCCGAAGTCTCCAGAATATTGCAGTTTCAGGAGGAAGCTTGGCGGAGAGAAACCAGCTGGATAATTTACGTTTATTATCTCCACTAATATAGATTACTTCTAAGACCAAAGCTTTTGCGCAGGCTGCCAAGCCCCCGGTCCACGCTCGGGTCACTGAAATCCTGAAAAAATATATTAAGAGCAGAGCAAGGAGGGGGGTGAATCCCTGGAAAAGCGCGGGAGGGATCGGCGATGGGGGCAGGAGCTGAGCGTGCTTTGCTGCGCCCGCCGGAGCCCACCGGCACGGGACGGGGGTACCGACCGCCGAGACCCCCCGAGAAGAGGGGCGGCCGCTCGTCGGCCTCGCGCTACCGAAGACCAAAGCAGCCGAGCCTGGGGACGCGACTCCTCTCCAGACAAGGTGCTTCTTGTCTTCCGACCGCTCGGCAGAGGGAAAAGGCTTCGGCTGAGCCGTTTTATTTAGCAAACGCAAAGGAGGTGAGAAATGCCCTGCGGATAGGAGAGAGGAGCGTTTTTAGATCCACCCCAGCTGACCTTCGGAGAGGGGAAACAGACTCGATGTTCATTTTTAGAGAGGATCTGGAAATAAAAATAAAATTCAAAAAAAAAAAAAAAAAAAAAAGGTTTCTTGTGCAAACCCCGCAGCGCTGGCAGCTGCCGCTCGGCAGAGGCAGGGGAGGAAGAGGGGGGAAGCCATCGTCACCACGCGGCGCGCGCCACACCGCTGCCAGCTTCCAGACGCAACGAGCAGGGCCAAGGGGACGTTCCAGGGCACAGGGAAAGGGCAGCAGAACCCGCTCACGCGCAGCCCGAGCCCCTCGGCGCAGCTCCGCTGGGTGACAGACGGCAGGCACGAGCCTCAAAAAACAAACAACCCCAAAAAATCAAACTTTTCTAGCTCCCAGCTCCAGTTCTCCCCTTTTCCTCCTCCTCCTCCTCTCTTTTCCTGGCTGGGGTGGCAGCGAGCAGCGTCGCTCTCCCCAAAACACCCCGCCACGCTCGACTCCGGCCAGATCCACGATGATTAAACCGCCCTCGCTACGCCAAGGAACAAAGCAGGTTTTGTAACGCGGTCCCCTCGGTTTTCATCTCGTTTGATTTCCTCGCTAATTTGCAAAATGAGTTAATCTGCAGTAGGAAGCCATCCACGTAAACGAGCCAAGCTCTCGTTTCGTAACTCCTCGGCAGTTCCGAAGCCGGCGCGCAGCACGCCGCGTTAATTGTGTTTCGATCCGGAGTTTAACGACTCGCCAAGCCGGACGGCGGCTCCTGCGATATCCTCTCATTGTCGGAGGCTGCGGTGCGTCACGGCGAACCCCGCTTCCTTCGGAGAAGGATGGAGCCGCGGGGTCAGGAGCCAGGCGGGCTGCGAGCGGAGCCGGAGCTGCGCCCACCCAGCCCCGCGACGCAGGGGCAGAGGCGAGCTGGGAAGCCGCCTCGTCCGATTTGGAAGCCCCCCGACCCCCCCCCAGGACTCACTAAATACCTCTGTCGCGCTGCAAACCGAAACGCAGATCTCCCTTTGCCCTCTCACTTCCAGTCTGGATCGCTGCGAACCCGGGGTGAATCCTCCAGTCCTGCCCGAGCCTTGGCCGAGGCTGCCGGGGCGAAGCAGACCCCAGCACCCTCACCCCGCAGCAGAGTCGGGTCCCACCGAACCGCGCCGAGAAAGAAACCGGCTCAGTTAGAGAGCAGCTCCCGCAGGAGGAGGAAAACGCCCGGCCCAGGCGGGGAAGGGCGATCCCCGGGGCCCCCCGAGCCCAAACCAAAGCACCCCCAGGAGATGGGGAAAGCCCTGCCGGCGTTTCTCGCCCTGCCTGAACCTCTCTGTTCTTCAGATGCTCTCCCCGAGCCTGGCAGCTCGTGTTTTGAACCACGCCTCTGCTGCAGGGGACCTTGGAAATGCCTCTAAATATCTGCAGGGGGGGGGGTCAGGAGGATGGGGCCAGACTCTTCCCAGTGGTGCCCAGCGACAGGACAAGGGGCAACGGGCACAAACTGGAGCAGAGGAAGCTCCAGCTGAACCCGAGGAAGAACTTCTTCCCTCTGAGGGTGACGGAGCCCTGGCCCAGGCTGCCCAGGGAGGCTGTGGAGTCTCCTTCTCTGGAGATATTCCAGCCCCGCCTGGACAAGGTCCTGTGCCCCCTGCTCTGGGTGACCCTGCTTGGGCAGGGGGCTGGGCTGGGGGATCCCCAGGGGTCCCTTCCAACCCCTGCCATGCTGGGATTCTGTGAATTTGTGCCCGTATCGCTCACAGCGTCGAACGCAGACGTCCCGCGCTGGGCTGGGGAGCCGGCTCCCCGAGAGCCGACGTGCTGGAAAGGAGCCACGCTCAAACTGCCCCCGCTGCGGGGCTGCGAGCGGGCGATAAAACCCCGCTCCCCGGCGGGGACGCAGCGGGGCCGAGGGCGGCGCAGATAAAAGGAAGGTTGGGGCGAGACGGTCCGGAGCCACGCGAGGAAACTCCTCTGCGAGGAGTCACGGAGTCACGGGTGCGCGGCACCCGACCAGTCCGACCAGCGCGGCTGCCAACACGCTCCCATTCCCCGGCAGCCGAGCCCCAGCCTCGAGGAGGAGGAGAAGGAGGAAGAGCAGGGCTGCCCCACGGAGCCACAGACCCATGGCAGCTCCGCGCAGGGCACAGCCTCGCCGGGACGAAGCCGCGCCGGGATGGCTCCCTCTTCCCGAGCAGACCCCGGGATCCCTCGGGATTCGCGCCGTTCCTTCAGCAAACCGCCCTCTCCGTCACAGCACGGAGAGAGGTCAGCCAAGGAAGCCAGGAGGGTATTTAAAGTCCAGCCCAGCTCGAGTGTAGAGGCGGAAATTTCACAATATAATTATTTTCTGACGTGATGTCATGGGTGTAATGAAACAAACAATTACAGCACGCCAAGGAGGGATCCTGCCAGGGCTTGCCGGCCCCAGATTGATTCCGATTCTCCCCTCCCCTCCGCAGACGATGCCATGTGGATGTCTCATCGAGGCCTTGCTACAAAGCTGCCCTTAAAAACAGCAACAGGAGACAAGCAGGTCTTTGTGCCCGCGCCACGACGCTGGGAAGAGCCCCGTAAGAGCGGCGTCGCAGCGCAGAGCTGGGGAGGCCCTCGCCAGACGGATCTCACAGGGTTGCGTCCCCCGGGAAGGCTCCTTCTCCCCTCTCGGGACGTCCTTGACACGTCCCGCGGCTCCACTCAACGGAGCCCTGCGAGGGAGCCGGTCCTGCCGAACCCCCCGCCCTGGGGGTCCCACCAGAGCCCCCCGCACCCTCCCAGCTCCATCCTCCCCCGGAATAAAACGTCCTTTCGGCTGCTTTGCGCAAAGCGAGGGCCTCGGATGAGGGCTCCGGCGCTGGCCTGACGCCTGTTTACCCAGCACATACCTCAGCCAGGCAGGGCTCTCCATCGCCCAGGCTCCGAGCTCGAAGCCGCGGGACTCTGCCAGGGACGGGTACGCGGGGCAGAGCCACTCCGCTGGCAAAACTACACGGCCGGGGAGGTAAAAACGGGCCCTCTCCTCCTCCCCGGAGCTGGGTCGAAAGGGGAAGAGAAACCCCGGCATCGCAAACTTCTCGAAATCGCCCTCACCCCGCTCGCCACAAAGCCTCCGGGCGAAGCACCCGCAGCCACCACGTCCCCTTCCCGAGCAGCCCAGCACCGGGGGGACGCTGCTCGCCGGGGCGAGGACCCCGCCGAGGCGTCCGAGCGTCGCGACGCCCACCTCCGCGCCGGCACCCAAAACCTCTCGCCTTCACCCCGGGGCTCCCAAGGCCACGCGCGGGGTTTTGGGGTGACGCCAGCCGAGGAAATCCCCTCCCCGGCTCCGGGGCTGCTTCTCCTCAAGGCCCCTTTGCCCACACGCCAGCCCGCGATGGTCGCAGACCTTCCCGCGTCCCTGCCAGCGCCGAGGAGGAGGAGGAGGAGGAGGCAGCCAGCGAAGCACGCAGGGTCCCCTCGCCTGGTTCGCACAAACACGGGCTGAGCCGAGCTGGCGCAGAGCGCCGGGCTCTGCCTCGCGCCCAGGAGCCAAAAACCTGTTTTTTTTTTTAAAAAGACCTTTCCAGGTGTCGTTTTCTCCCGGGGGAACCTTTCTCCTCCCGACTTCGCAGAAAGGAAAACGAAAGCAGAAATCTGGCCGCTGCTCCGAGGACTCCCCGGACCGGAGCGGGGTTCGGGAGAGCGGACGCGGGGACGCCGGCGCGGCTGCCAGCCCCGGAGGAAGCGGCGCCGAGCTCTTCGGGGCAGCTTCGCAGGGCAGGGGTAGGAACCGTGGCGGCTGCGGGCTCAGCTACCGAAACCCCTCGCCATGCGGCCCCGGGCACCCCCTTCCCCCCAAACCCCCGCCGCCAGCCTCCCCTCCCAAACCATCCTGGGTGAGGTTTCATTTTCCGTTCACCTCCCTCGGAAGCAGAGGAGCTTTTTCTGCTACAACAACAACAACAAAAAAAACACACAGAGCAAAACAACGAACCTCTCCCAGCTCAGCCTCGAGCAGAAAGCCAGCGCGGAAAGTTCCAGCACGCGCGGTGCGCGCCGGGCGCCGAAGGGGAGGCTCCTCGGGGAAAAAGTTCAGCGATTTGGGCAACAGGCAGGGGGGGTAACGAACCGCTCCCCGAAATCGGGATCGGAGCGCCCGGGTCGGGAGGGATCTGCCATCAACGCGGGTGGAGACGACGCAGCCCGCGTGAGGTCCGCAGGGGCTCAGCACCCACCGGAGAGGGGCTGGTGGCACGGCCGAGGGGACAAGCGGACCCAGCTAGGGACAACCTCCTCCAGCCTGGAGTCAAACCACGCACACCGCACGAACGGATCGGTGCCGGGAAGCTTCCCGTCCCAGCCGCCGCCACCTCGCCCTAGGAGCCCAGCTTGGGGTCCCACGGGGCTGGGGTCTCGGTGGGTCCCCGCAAGCCCTGGGGAAACCCGTGCCCTGCTCTGGTTTTTTGAACTTCACAGCACCAAAGCATCGCCCGAACGTCACATCCTCCGAGTGAGGCCCTCGGCCGCGGTTCCGCGTCGGACAGCGAATCCGTCACCGCGGATCGAGAGCTAAAAAAAGAGGAAGAGGAGGAGGAGGAGGAGGCGGCGAGCGCCTTGGATGGGTGGTCTCTGGAGCGTTCCTCCCTGCCCCACCTCCGAGGGCAGAGCCAGGCACAAATACAGGAACCAGGAGCTACCCACGCGTTCCTCCGTCCTCCAGCGCCTTCCAAACACGCGAGCGGTCGGGCCGGGCTGCGGGGCGAGGGGATCCCACCGAACGCGGGTGGGCAAAGGCCAAAGGGACCCCCTGCCACGTATCCACGTATCAAGCGGGTGTCTCGGCTCGGGGCCATCCAAGGCTTGGGCCAACCCTGCCGGTGGCGATCGACCCGCGGCCGCCCGCCCGCCGAGCCGCTGCAGCAACAGCCCAAAACACGGCTGCCAAACACGCCCGGGAGAGCGGCCGCCTCCTCTCGCGAGAAGGAAGCACGAGGCGGATTGAGCAACATTTTTTGCTGCCTCTCAGCTGTGACTAAATCGAGCAACTGCCTTTTTAGCCAGAATAACAAAAAAAAAAAAAAAGGAAAAGAAAAACACCGGGGAAGCAAGCGGAGCTCCTGCTCGGCACCGATCCCTCCCGCGGCAGGAGGCTGCAGCCCCCTCGCGCCGGCATTGCCGAGGGGAAGCCGACCCCACGTCCACACACGCGCCCCGAGCTGGCGGGAGCCCCTGGAGAGGACGGGGCCGAGCCGGGGCGGGGAACGGAGCGGGAACGCGGGCCGGGCTCGGGCAGGATGAGATCACAGCGTCCCACACCAGCACCCAACTTGAGGCTAAATATACACTTCACAAGCTCGTTCTTCCGCCCCTGCAAGGAAATTCCCCAGGGCTTTCTGTTTGTTTGTTTTCTAGGGGAAGGCAGAGGGATTGCAGCTATTGCTGAGTTTTGTAAGACCGTGAGGCTTTCTGTGGGCTCCCACAGCCGAGGGGCCGAGCTGGACCGGGCTCCGAGCCCGACCCGAGACCCCCGGGTGCCTGTCACGGTGGGACACAAAACCACGGGTGCAGCGTCCCTGCTTCTCCTCCCCACACATCTCCCTCCTTCCCCGCTCACGGGCATCCCCTCCGTTTCTCCTCACACGCTCAGGCTCCCAAGAGAGTTGGCTGGATGAGAAACACCCCCCCCCGCCCCCCCCCAAAAGGAGTTCCAGCGAGCGGCAGAGGCTGAACACTTCCTTCCCAGGGCCAGCGCCAGCCAGCTCGCTTTGGCATGGATCCCCCCACCCCGGCACGGCCACGCCAGCGCCCCAAACCCCGCAGAGCCCCAACATCGTCCCACCTTCGGCTTCCTTCTGCCTGGCTACGGAAAGGAACCGAGACAAACCCGCTTACCGGCAGCGTTCGCGATGGCCAGCGGCAGCCCTTGCAGCTGATGCACCTGGATCCCCGACGCTCCCAAGGCACTGAGGTTAATAGTCTGGAGGCCTGGCATGGAGGAGAGCTGGGCAGCCGTTGACCGTGACAGTGCCGCTGGGGAGGGAGGCGATGGGGGTGAGCGTGGTGCTGGTGCTGCCCGTCTGCCCCAGCGAGACTCCCTGCATGGGGGGCCAAGGTGATTGTCTGGGCCTGGGGGTTTTGAACCTGCAGGTTCTGGAGCTGGATGGTCTGCCAGCTCACCTGCCCGTTGGGCCCCACCGTGGGCGTGCGGATGATGATGGGGCCGGAGTTGGGGACAGCTTGGAGCTGCAGGTTCTGCAAGGCATCTTGGGAGATGGCCTGAGTGGCGAAGGTCTGGCCAGAGAGCGGGCTGGTCTGGAGGGTTTGGATCGTCTGCCCTCCCTGGACTAGCTGAGGTTGGATCAGGATCTGCTGCTGCGATTGCTGGCTCTGCTCCCCCTCTTTCTGCTGCCCCGGCTGCAAAGCCACCCCAGAAACCTGGCTCTGCAGAGAGTCCGAGCTCTGGACGCTGCCGACCCTCTGGGGCGTCTGCGCCTGGACGTTGGTCCCCACCGTCGCGCTGGTGGAAAAATTCATGACGCCCACGTTACTGGTGGTGGTGGTGGTGGAGTAGCTGTTGGCGTTGGTAAAAAAAGCGCCGGAACCGGCGTGAGACGTGGCCGTGTTGGTGGAACTGACGGCGGCGCCCGAGGTGGCCGGCTGGGAGCTGCTGTCCGGAGAGCCGGAGCCGCTCAGCGTGACCGTCTGCGAGGTGGGAGCCAGGCTGGCGGCCACGCTGTTGACAGGCAGCAGGGTGATGTTGCCGTTGAGAGCCACGGGGACGTTGGCCACGTACTGGGTTTGCCCTGAGAGGGTGTTGTTGGCCAAGCCCACGCCCTGGATGGGGACGGCCTGCTGCAGCAGGTTCGGCATGGCGATGAGATTGCTCGTCCCCGCTCGGCTCGTTATGATCTGCTGGTTGGTGCCGGGGATGATCTGGAGCTGACCAGAGGCATCCTGCTGCACGTTGACCTGGGCAGGGGTGGTGGCAAACTGGAGCTGCTGCCCATCGATGGTTTGGAACTGGGAATGACCTGGTACTGGATATTGGGGATAACTCCCGGCAGGCCCGTGAGCACCTGCTGGTTCTGCAGGTTGGAAGCGGTCGTGACCACGTACTGCCCCGCGCTCACGGGCCGGCTTTTGGAGCCGTCGCCGCCGTTGCCGCCGTTGCCGCCCTGTTCCTTGGAGGCCGTCGGCGTGCCGGAGCCGGCGGAAATGATTTGCCAGCCGTTGGCGGACTGGGCGATCTGCGCGGCGGCGGCTGTGAGGTCCAGCTCGCCGCTCCCGCCTTGCTGGCCCTGGGAGCTGTTGGAGTTCTCGTTGGGAGACTCGATCCTGCTGCAGGTGGCTGCCAGCAGAGCCAGCGGGGAAGGCTGCGATTCCTGGGAAGGAGAGGAGGAGTTAGGGACGCGGGAGGCGGCCCCGTGGGCAGGCCGAAAATTAAAAAAAAAACGGAGGGGGTGTGGGGGGGAAATAAAAAGAGAAAGCAGGGAGGAGCGTACTTGGAAAAGATAAACACTCCTTCCTGAGAAAACCCACCCACAGCCGGAAAAACACAACTGCCAGACGCAGGGCTGTCAGCCCGGGACGGGGCGGAATCCACAGGGAAAATCCCTCCGGGAGGGAGGGAAGGGCAGGGAGCCTGCGTGTAAAAGGCGAGGAGAGAGGTCTCCTCCACCCCGACGCGGGTGGATCTCCCCGCGGGAGAGCAGCTCCGGGAAGCGGGGTCGTCTCTGGGCACCCCGACCTGGAGCTGGGCCAGTCGGGGCTGCGCGGTGTTTACTGGGAGCGCCGGGGCCGTTGCGTCACCGAGGCCCCCGGGCGCTGCGGGTCGGTGCTCCGGCGGGGCGTTTGGCAGCGCGGCGTCGCGCTCGCCCTCCTCTTCCTCAGGGGGGAGAAGAGCCGGCGTCACGCTCGGCTGGGCCAAACAACCACCTGGGCCCGGCCCTGGACTTTGTCACGGGGACGGCGAATTCCCCGGGGGGAGCGGAGCCAGGTCCTCCCCCCCCCAGCACTCACCTGGCCCTCCCCACCGCCGGCGCTGCTGGTGCTGCTGGTATCTCCTTCGCCCTTCTCGGGCTTCACCGTCGACATCTCCTCGGGACTCTCTTGGTCTGCGCGGGCAGGAAACGACAGCGGGAGTCAGAAGACATTTCTGGGCGGGAGAGGGGGACGAGGAGGGCGAGGAGCGGCAGGCAGGGAAGGCGGGGGGGGCTGGGCAGGGCTGGGGGGCCGGCGGGCTGGCTGGCACCCCGGTGGGGGGGGGATTGGGGGGGTTCCGTGCCCTGCGAAGGGGCTGGGAGGCGGAGGGAGCTGCCAAAGCGGGGCTGGCAGCGGGACAGGCGAGGGAGGACCCGGCCCCGCTCCGGGCCCCAGCTCAGGACGCTCCCCGGCCCCCGCCGAGGTCCCGTCCCCCCCCTCGGCCTCCCCTTCCCCCCTGGCCTGGGAGCACCCCGGCCACCCCCACCCTGCCCTGCCCACGGGGCTCCCCGCGGGACCCCCCCCACGGGGTTCTCCTGGTCGGGACCCCCCTCACGGGGCTCACCCGGCTGGGACCCCCCCCCCGCGCCCCCCGGACCCCCGCCGGTTACCGGGGACCCCTCAGGGGCCTCCGCTCCGCGTCCTCGGCTGGCAAACAGCCGCCCCCCCCCACAAAGTGGGACCGGAGCCCCCCCCACCGGGGCCCCTCCAGCCCCCCCGCATCGCTTCCGTGGATCATCCCCCCCCCCCCCGCCCCCGCACGGCGCCTTCCTGGGGGGGGGGAGAGGGGGAAAGGAGGGAAGCGCTTCCCCCCCCCCCCCCGGCAAAGATCCCCCCCTCGGCCCCCGATATCCCGGGATCCCCCTCCCACCCACCCCCCCCCGACTACCGGGGCCTGCCCCATCGCCCCCCCCCCCCCCCGCCGCCTCGCCCGCTCCCGGCCCGTCCTGCCGGCCGGGTCCCTCCCCCGAGGCCTTCCCCCTCCCCCGGGTCCCTCCCCCCGGCAGGTCCCCCCCGGCGCGGCCCGGCGAGGCGAGGCCCGGCCCGGCGGGGCCCGGCCCGGCGCGGGGCGGGGCCGCCTCTGGCCCCTCCGAGCGGGCGGGCGGCGCCGCCGTCTGCGTCTGCCTGGGCGGCCCCGCGGCCCCTCGGCTCCCCCCTCCCCGCCGGCGCGGCGGGCCCGTCCTTACCGCTCATGGTGGCCGGGGGGACGAGCCGAGCGGCGGCGGGGCGGGGGCGAGGAGCGGCGGGCGGGCCCGGCTCGCTGACGAGGCGGCCTAACCCCGCTGGTGACCGCCAAGGGGCTGCCGAGGGAGGGAGCAGCGCGCCTCGGTCCCGGCCCCTCGGCCCGCCCCCTCCGCCGCTTCCTCCAATGGGGCGCCGCCGCGGGATGGGGAGTGACGGGGAGCGCGGCCAACGGGGAGCGAGGGCGGGCCGGAGGAGGGGGGAGGGAGGCGGGAGTGGAGCCGCCCCCGCTGCCCCGCCCCGGGGGGAGGGGGAGCGCCGCGGGCGGTGGCCAATGGGGGAGGGGGGGGAGGGGCCGGCGCGATCGGGGCCAATCGGGGCCCGCGCGGGCTCGCAGGGAGACCCCGTATGGGAGCGGCCGCAGCGGCGTGGGCCGCGGTGTGATGGGCGCGGGCCGCCGCCAATGGGTGGCGGGAGGCGGGGCGGAGCAGCGCCTGGCAGCGAGGACCGCCAATCGGCCTCGCGGTTCGCGGCGCGGGGGGGAAGGCGGGCTCGCACACTGACGGGCGCGCCGGCCAACCCTAGCTCGGAGGCGTCAGCCGCCGCGGGGAGCCGAGCCAATGAGAACGGCGGTCGGTCTCAAACTGGCCAATGGGTGCCGCGAGGAGGCGGGGCGGGCGGCCGGGCTGCGCCCTTGGAGGGGCGGCTTGGCGGCGGCCGGGAATGTGGCGGAAAAGGCGCCATTTTGGTGCTGGCTCCGCCCCGGCCGCCGCCACCGCCCTGCTCGGAGCCGGGCACCCCCGAGCCCGGGCGGCAGCCCCGGGGTGACCCCGCCGGCTCGATAACCAGGGCCATGTCGCGACAGCGCCGCCCTTCGCCCCCCCTCTCCCCCCGCGTCACCTCTTCCTGTCACGACCCCCCCTCAGCCCTGTCGCGACAGCCCGGTGCCACGAGCCCTCACAAGCCCGCGGCGGGGACTCGTCTCTGTGTAAACACCCCCAGGGCGCTGTCACCGCAGCGGGCCCTCGAGTCCCTGTCACGACATGCCCCACCTCCTCTCACAGCCCTGTCGTGACAGGGTCTGTCGCGGCTGGGGCCGATCTCTCGGCGCGGGGCATGGGAGGTGGGTTGTTTTCGGGGGGGGGTTGCAGCAAAAAGCCGGCTGTTTGATGAAACGGGGGGGGGTGACAGGCCGGTGTGTTGGGGGTGACAGGGCGGGGGGGGGTGACAGGCCAGGCTGGGGGGTGACAGGCCTGGGTGGGGGGGGGTAACAGGGCGGGGGGGGTGACAAGGTGGTGTGGGGTGACAGGCTGGGACAGGGGGTGACAGGCCGGGGTAGGGGGGGGTGACAGGGTTGAGGGGGGTGACAGGCTGGGGTGAGGTGACAGGCCAGGCTGGGGGGGTGACAGGCCGGGGGGGGGGTGACAGGTCGGGGTGGGGGGTGACAGGCCCGGGGGGGGGGGTGACAGGCTGGGACAGGGGGTCACAGGCTGGGGGGGGTGACAGGCTGGGACAGGGGGTGACAGGCCGGGGGGGGTGACAGGCTGGGGGGGGGGGGGTGACAGACCAGGGTGGGGGGGTGACAGGCTGGGACAGGGGGTGACAGGCTGGGGGGGGGGGGATGACAGACCAGGGTGGGGGGGTGACAGGCCACGCTGGGGGGGTGACAGGCCGGTGGGGGGGTGACAGCGGTGCCACTTCCCGGCTGCCTTTCTGGTTTTCTTCTCGCTCCCCAGCGTCGCTCCCGACCCCCGGTGACACCGGGCCCGCGGCGGGGACCCCCCGCCCCGCCCCCGCTGCTGGCGCCGGAGCCGCTGCCCAGCCCCGCACCCCTCGCCCCGCACCCCTCGCCCCCCAACCCCCGCACCCCAACCCCCCGCACCCCACCCCCGCTGCTTTCGCCTTTTCCGCCCGGTTTTGGCCCAAACCCCCCCGCCGCGGGCTCAGCGCCGTCGCGCACCGCTCGGGGCCCAGTAGCCCACCAGTAACCCCACTGCCTCCGCCAGCCCCCACCCCTTAGCACACCAGTTCCCCCCAGTCCCCTCCAGTCCAAGTCCCCTCTCGGTCCCTCCCCGGCCCCCTCCAGTCTCTCCCACTCCCTTCCCAGTCCCTCCAGTCTCCCCTCAGTCTCCTCTCGGTCCCTTCCAGATCCCCCCAGTCCCTCCCACTCCCTTCCCAGTCCCCCCACTCCCTTCCAGTCCCCCCCAGTTCTTCCAGTCCCTCCCAGTCCTCCTAGTCCCCCTCCAGTCCCCCCCCCCAGTCCCTCCCCGTCCCCCCAGGCCCCCTCCAGTCTCTCCCTTCCCAGTCCCTCCCAGTATCCCCAGTCCCCCTCCAGTCCCACCCAGTCCCTGTCCAGTCCCTCCTGTCCCCCTCCAGTCCCTCCCACTCCCCTCCCATTTCCCCCAGTCTCCCCCAGCTCCCCCCAGTTCTCCAGTCCCCTCTCAGTCCCCCTCCAGTCTCTCCCACTCTCTCCTCAGTCCCCCCAGTCCCCCCACTCCTCCCAGTCCCCCCCCCGTCTCCCTCCAGTCCCTCCACACCCCTCCCATTTCTCCCCAGCTCCCCCAGTGCTCCCAGTCCCCCTAGTCCCCTCCCAATCCCTCCACGTCCCCCTCAGTCTCTTCAGTCCCTCCCAGCCCTCCCCAGTCCCCACTCCTCCCAGTCCCCCCCCAGTCCCCCCCGTCCCTTCCATTACCCCCCAGTCACAGCGCCCCCTGGTGGCCGCAGCCGGTCGGTGCAGCCGCCGCGCGGGTCTCTGCTGCCCCTGGCGGAGGCGCCGGGCCCTGCCCCGTCCCCAGCGATGGCCCCGCCCCTGTCCCCGTCCCCGTCCCGTCCCCGCCGTGTCCCTGTCCCCATCCTGTCCCGGTTCCTCTGTCCCCACCCCGGTTCTGTCCCGTCTCAGCCTCGTCAGAGCCCCCGTCCTGTCCCTGTCCCCGTCCTGTCCCTGTCCCCATCCCCGTCCCTGTCCCTGTCCTGTCCCTGTCCCTGTCCCTGTCCCCGTCTGTCCCTGGCCCCATCCCCGTCCCTGTCCCTGTCCCTGTCCTGTTCCCAGCCCCGTCCTGTCCCTGTCCCCGTCCCTGTCCATGTCCCCGTCCTGTCCCCAGCCCTCTCCTGTCCTTGCCCCTGACCCCTCTCCTTCCCAGCCTTGACCTGTCCTGTCCCTGTCCCTGTCTTGTCCCCAACCCTGTCCCTGCCCTTTCACAACCCTGTCCCTAACCCCGCCCTGTACCATACCTGTCCCTGTCCCAATTCTTTTCCCCATTCCCATTCCTGTCCCATCCTCGTCCCCATCCCTGTCCCCATTCCCATCCCTGTCCCCATCCTTCTCCCTGTCCCCATCCCTCTTCACTGTCCCTATCCCATCCTCGTCCCCATTCCCATCTCTGTCCCTGTCCCCATCCCTATTCCCATTCCTGTCCATCCTCGTCCCCACCCCTGTCCCCATTCCCATTCCTGTCCCCATATCCTTTCCCATTCCTGTCCCCATCCTTGTCCCCATCCCTGCCCATCCTTCTTCCCTGTCCCCATTCCCACTCCTGTCCCATCCTTGTCCCATTCCA